>NW_028153607.1:0-22500 GCF_964211835.1 Anser anser | reverse complement strand
AGTCTTCCGCTGAGATCACTTTTTGATGGCAGAAAGTGGCACCGTACGTGTTTTTTCGGGTCTAACTCGGGTTCAGCTTCTTGTTGCGGTTAGGGTTATGTTTAGGGTTGTTAGGAAAGAGTGAAGACTCAGAGTCCTGTTGAGTGTGGGGTTGCGTAAAGGCTCCCCCAGGGAGTTCAGGTGTACCCAAAGGCTTCCGCTGAGAGCACTTTTTGATGGCAGAAAGTGGCACCGTACGTGTTTTTTCGGGTCTAACTCGGGTTCAGCTTCTTGTTGCGGTTAGGGTTATGTTTAGGGTTGTTAGGAAAGAGTGAAGACGCAGAGTCCTGTTGAGTGTGGGGTTGCGTAAAGGCTCCGCCAGGGAGTTCAGGTGTACCCAAAGGCTTCTGCTGAGAGCACTTTTTGATGGCAGAAAGTGGCACCGTACGTGTTTTTTCGGGTCTAACTCGGGTTCAGCTTCTTGTTGCGGTTAGGGTTATGTTTAGGGTTGTTAGGAAAGAGTGAAGGCGCAGAGTCCTGTTGAGTGTGGGGTTGCGTAAAGGCTCCCCCAGGGAGTTCAGGTGTACCCAAAGGCTTCCGCTGAGAGCACTTTTTGATGGCAGAAAGTGGCACCGTACGTGTTTTTTCGGGTCTAACTCGGGTTCAGCTTCTTGTTGCGGTTAGGGTTATGTTTAGGGTTGTTAGGAAAGAGTGAAGACGCAGAGTCCTGTTGAGTGTGGGGTTGCGTAAAGGCTCCCCCAGGGAGTTCAGGTGTACCCAAAAGCTTCCGCTGAGAGCACTTTTTGATGGCAGAAAGTGGCACCGTACGTGTTTTTTCGGGTCTAACTCAGGTTCAGCTTCTTGTTGCGGTTAGGGTTATGTTTAGGGTTGTTAGGAAAGAGTGAAGACGCAGAGTCCTGTTGAGTGTGGGGTTGCGTAAAGGCTCCCCCAGGGAGTTCAGGTGTACCCAAAGGCTTCCGCTGAGAGCACTTTTTGATGGCAGAAAGTGGCACCGTACGTGTTTTTTCGGGTCTAACTCGGGTTCAGCTTCTTGTTGCGGTTAGGGTTATGTTTAGGGTTGTTAGGAAAGAGTGAAGACGCAGAGTCCTGTTGAGTGTGGGGTTGCGTAAAGGCTCCCCCAGGGAGTTCAGGTGTACCCAAAGGCTTCCGCTGAGAGCACTTTTGGATGGCAGAAAGTGGCAGCGTACGTGTTTTTTCGGGTCTAACTCGGGTTGAGCTTCTTGTTGCGGTTAGGGTTATGTTTAGGGTTGTTAGGAAAGAGTGAAGACGCAGAGTCCTGTTGAGTGTGGGGTTGCGTAAAGACTCCCCCAGGGAGTTCAGGTGTACCCAAAGGCTTCCGCTGAGAGCACTTTTTGATGGCAGAAAGTGGCACCGTACGTGTTTTTTAGGGTCTAACTCGGGTTCAGCTTCTTGTTGCGGTTAGGGTTATGTTTAGGGTTGTTAGGAAAGAGTGAAGACGCAGAGTCCTGTTGAGTGTGGGGTTGCGTAAAGGCTCCCCCAGGGAGTTCAGGTGTACCCAAAGGCTTCCGCTGAGAGCACTTTTTGATGGCAGAAAGTGGCACCGTACGTGTTTTTTCGGGTCTAACTCGGGTTCAGCTTCTTGTTGCGGTTAGGGTTATGTTTAGGGTTGTTAGGAAAGAGTGAAGGCGCAGAGTCCTGTTGAGTGTGGGGTTGCGTAAAGGCTGCCCCAGGGAGTTCACGTGTACCCAAAGGCTTCCGCTGAGAGCACTTTTTGATGGCAGAAAGTGGCACCGTACGTGTTTTTTCGGGTCTAACTCGGGTTGAGCTTCTTGTTGCGGTTAGGGTTATGTTTAGGGTTGTTAGGAAAGAGTGAAGACGCAGAGTCCTGTTGAGTGTGGGGTTGCGTAAAGGCTCCGCCAGGGAGTTCAGGTGTACCCAAAGGCTTCCGCTGAGAGCACTTTTTGATGGCAGAAAGTGGCACCGTACGTGTTTTTTCGGGTCTAACTCGGGTTGAGCTTCTTGTTGCGGTTAGGGTTATGTTTAGGGTTGTTAGGAAAGAGTGAAGACGCAGAGTCCTGTTGAGTGTGGGGTTGCGTAAAGGCTCCCCCAGGGAGTTCAGGTGTACCCAAAGGCTTCCGCTGAGAGCACTTTTTGATGGCAGAAAGTGGCACCGTACGTGTTTTTTCGGGTCTAACTCGGGTTCAGCTTCTTGTTGCGGTTAGGGTTATGTTCAGGGTTGTTAGGAAAGAGTGAAGACGCAGAGTCCTGTTGAGTGTGGGGTTGCGTAAAGGCTCCCCCAGGGAGTTCAGGTGTACCCAAAGGCTTCCGCTGAGAGCACTTTTTGATGGCAGAAAGTGGCACCGTACGTGTTTTTTCGGGTCTAACTCGGGTTCAGCTTCTTGTTGCGGTTAGGGTTATGTTTAGGGTTGTTAGGAAAGAGTGAAGACGCAGAGTCCTGTTGAGTGTGGGGTTGCGTAAAGGCTCCCCCAGGGAGTTCAGGTGTACCCAAAGGCTTCCGCTGAGAGCACTTTTTGATGGCAGAAAGTGGCACCGTACGTGTTTTTTCGGGTCTAACTCGGGTTCAGCTTCTTGTTGCGGTTAGGGTTATGTTTAGGGTTGTTAGGAAAGAGTGAAGACGCAGAGTCCTGTTGAGTGTGGGGTTGCGTAAAGGCTCCCCCAGGGAGTTCAGGTGTACCCAAAGGCTTCCGCTGAGAGCACTTTTTGATGGCAGAAAGTGGCACCGTACGTGTTTTTTCGGGTCTAACTCGGGTTCAGCTTCTTGTTGCGGTTAGGGTTATGTTTAGGGTTGTTAGGAAAGAGTGAAGACGCAGAGTCCTGTTGAGTGTGCGGTTGCGTAAAGGCTCCCCCAGGGAGTTCAGGTGTACCCAAAGGCTTCCGCTGAGAGCACTTTTGGATGGCAGAAAGTGGCACCGTACGTGTTTTTTCGGGTCTAACTCGGGTTCAGCTTCTTGTTGCGGTTAGGGTTATGTTTAGGGTTGTTAGGAAAGAGTGAAGACGCAGAGTCCTGTTGAGTGTGGGGTTGCGTAAAGGCTCCCCCAGGGAGTTCAGGTGTACCCAAAGGCTTCCGCTGAGAGCACTTTTTGATGGCAGAAAGTGGCACCGTACGTGTTTTTTCGGGTCTAACTCGGGTTCAGCTTCTTGTTGCGGTTAGGGTTATGTTTAGGGTTGTTAGGAAAGAGTGAAGACGCAGAGTCCTGTTGAGTGTGGGGTTGCGTAAAGGCTCCCCCAGGGAGTTCAGGTGTACCCAAAGGCTTCCGCTGAGAGCACTTTTTGATGGCAGAAAGTGGCACCGTACGTGTTTTTTCGGGTCTAACTCGGGTTCAGCTTCTTGTTGCGGTTAGGGTTATGTTTAGGGTTGTTAGGAAAGAGTGAAGACGCAGAGTCCTGTTGAGTGTGGGGTTGCGTAAAGGCTCCCCCAGGGAGTTCAGGTGTAGCCAAAGGCTTCCGCTGAGAGCACTTTTTGATGGCAGAAAGTGGCACCGTACGTGTTTTTTCGGGTCTAACTCGGGTTCAGCTTCTTGTTGCGGTTAGGGTTATGTTTAGGGTTGTTAGGAAAGAGTGAAGACGCAGAGTCCTGTTGAGTGTGGGGTTGCGTAAAGGCTCCCCCAGGGAGTTCAGGTGTACCCAAAGGCTTCCGCTGAGAGCACTTTTTGATGGCAGAAAGTGGCACCGTACGTGTTTTTTCGGGTCTAACTCGGGTTCAGCTTCTTGTTGCGGTTAGGGTTATGTTTAGGGTTGTTAGGAAAGAGTGAAGACGCAGAGTCCTGTTGAGTGTGGGGTTGCGTAAAGGCTCCCCCAGGGAGTTCAGGTGTACCCAAAGGCTTCCGCTGAGAGCACTTTTTGATGGCAGAAAGTGGCACCGTACGTGTTTTTTCGGGTCTAACTCGGGTTCAGCTTCTTGTTGCGGTTAGGGTTATGTTTAGGGTTGTTAGGAAAGAGTGAAGACGCAGAGTCCTGTTGAGTGTGGGGTTGCATAAAGGCTCCCCCAGGGAGTTCAGGTGTACCCAAAGGCTTCCGCTGAGAGCACTTTTTGATGGCAGAAAGTGGCACCGTACGTGTTTTTTCGGGTCTAACTCGGGTTCAGCTTCTTGTTGCGGTTAGGGTTATGTTTAGGGTTGTTAGGAAAGAGTGAAGACGCAGAGTCCTGTTGAGTGTGGGGTTGCGTAAAGGCTCCCCCAGGGAGTTCAGGTGTACCCAAAGGCTTCCGCTGAGAGCACTTTTTGATGGCAGAAAGTGGCACCGTACGTGTTTTTTCGGGTCTAACTCGGGTTCAGCTTCTTGTTCCTGTTAGGGTTATGTTTAGGGTTGTTAGGAAAGAGTGAAGACGCAGAGTCCTGTTGAGTGTGGGGTTGTGTAAAGGCTCCCCCAGGGAGTTCAGGTGTACCCAAAGGCTTCCGCTGAGAGCACTTTTTGATGGCAGAAAGATGCACCGTACGTGTTTTTTCGGGTCTAACTCGGGTTGAGCTTCTTGTTCCTGTTAGGGTTATGTTTAGGGTTGTTAGGAAAGAGTGAAGACGCAGAGTCCTGTTGAGTGTGGGGTTGCGTAAAGGCTCCCCCAGGGAGTTCAGGTGTACCCAAAGGCTTCCGCTGAGAGCACTTTTTGATGGCAGAAAGTGGCACCGTACGTGTTTTTTCGGGTCTAACTCGGGTTCAGCTTCTTGTTGCGGTTAGGGTTATGTTTAGGGTTGTTAGGAAAGAGTGAAGACGCAGAGTCCTGTTGAGTGTGGGGTTGCGTAAAGGCTCCCCCAGGGAGTTCAGGTGTACCCAAAGGCTTCCGCTGAGAGCACTTTTGGATGGCAGAAAGTGGCACCGTACGTGTTTTTTCGGGTCTAACTCGGGTTCAGCTTCTTGTTGCGGTTAGGGTTATGTTTAGGGTTGTTAGGAAAGAGTGAAGACGCAGAGTCCTGTTGAGTGTGAGGTTGCGTAAAGGCTCCCCCAGGGAGTTCAGGTGTACCCAAAGGCTTCCGCTGAGAGCACTTTTTGATGGCAGAAAGTGGCACCGTACGTGTTTTTTCGGGTCTAACTCGGGTTGAGCTTCTTGTTGCGGTTAGGGTTATGTTTAGGGTTGTTAGGAAAGAGTGAAGACGCAGAGTCCTGTTGAGTGTGCGGTTGCATAAAGGCTCCCCCAGGGAGTTCAGGTGTACCCAAAGGCTTCCGCTGAGAGCACTTTTTGATGGCAGAAAGTGGCACCGTACGTGTTTTTTCGGGTCTAACTCGGGTTCAGCTTCTTGTTGCGGTTAGGGTTATGTTTAGGGTTGTTAGGAAAGAGTGAAGACGCAGAGTCCTGTTGAGTGTGGGGTTGCGTAAAGGCTCCCCCAGGGAGTTCAGGTGTAGCCAAAGGCTTCCGCTGAGAGCACTTTTTGATGGCAGAAAGTGGCACCGTACGTGTTTTTTCGGGTCTAACTCGGGTTCAGCTTCTTGTTGCGGTTAGGGTTATGTTTAGGGTTGTTAGGAAAGAGTGAAGACGCAGAGTCCTGTTGAGTGTGGGGTTGCGTAAAGGCTCCCCCAGGGAGTTCAGGTGTACCCAAAGGCTTCCGCTGAGAGCACTTTTTGATGGCAGAAAGTGGCACCGTACGTGTTTTTTCGGGTCTAACTCGGGTTCAGCTTCTTGTTGCGGTTAGGCTTATGTTTAGGGTTGTTAGGAAAGAGTGAAGACGCAGAGTCCTGTTGAGTGTGGGGTTGCGTAAAGGCTCCCCCAGGGAGTTCAGGTGTACCCAAAGGCTTCCGCTGAGAGCACTTTTTGATGGCAGAAAGTGGCACCGTACGTGTTTTTTCGGGTCTAACTCGGGTTGAGCTTCTTGTTGCGGTTAGGGTTATGTTTAGGGTTGTTAGGAAAGAGTGAAGACGCAGAGTCCTGTTGAGTGTGGGGTTGCATAAAGGCTCCCCCAGGGAGTTCAGGTGTACCCAAAGGCTTCCGCTGAGAGCACTTTTTGATGGCAGAAAGTGGCACCGTACGTGTTTTTTCGGGTCTAACTCGGGTTCAGCTTCTTGTTGCGGTTAGGGTTATGTTTAGGGTTGTTAGGAAAGAGTGAAGACGCAGAGTCCTGTTGAGTGTGGGGTTGCGTAAAGGCTCCCCCAGGGAGTTCAGGTGTACCCAAAGGCTTCCGCTGAGAGCACTTTTTGATGGCAGAAAGTGGCACCGTACGTGTTTTTTCGGGTCTAACTCGGGTTCAGCTTCTTGTTCCTGTTAGGGTTATGTTTAGGGTTGTTAGGAAAGAGTGAAGACGCAGAGTCCTGTTGAGTGTGGGGTTGTGTAAAGGCTCCCCCAGGGAGTTCAGGTGTACCCAAAGGCTTCCGCTGAGAGCACTTTTTGATGGCAGAAAGATGCACCGTACGTGTTTTTTCGGGTCTAACTCGGGTTGAGCTTCTTGTTCCTGTTAGGGTTATGTTTAGGGTTGTTAGGAAAGAGTGAAGACGCAGAGTCCTGTTGAGTGTGGGGTTGCGTAAAGGCTCCCCCAGGGAGTTCAGGTGTACCCAAAGGCTTCCGCTGAGAGCACTTTTTGATGGCAGAAAGTGGCACCGTACGTGTTTTTTCGGGTCTAACTCGGGTTCAGCTTCTTGTTGCGGTTAGGGTTATGTTTAGGGTTGTTAGGAAAGAGTGAAGACGCAGAGTCCTGTTGAGTGTGGGGTTGCGTAAAGGCTCCCCCAGGGAGTTCAGGTGTACCCAAAGGCTTCCGCTGAGAGCACTTTTGGATGGCAGAAAGTGGCACCGTACGTGTTTTTTCGGGTCTAACTCGGGTTCAGCTTCTTGTTGCGGTTAGGGTTATGTTTAGGGTTGTTAGGAAAGAGTGAAGACGCAGAGTCCTGTTGAGTGTGAGGTTGCGTAAAGGCTCCCCCAGGGAGTTCAGGTGTACCCAAAGGCTTCCGCTGAGAGCACTTTTTGATGGCAGAAAGTGGCACCGTACGTGTTTTTTCGGGTCTAACTCGGGTTGAGCTTCTTGTTGCGGTTAGGGTTATGTTTAGGGTTGTTAGGAAAGAGTGAAGACGCAGAGTCCTGTTGAGTGTGCGGTTGCATAAAGGCTCCCCCAGGGAGTTCAGGTGTACCCAAAGGCTTCCGCTGAGAGCACTTTTGGATGGCAGAAAGTGGCACCGTACGTGTTTTTTCGGGTCTAACTCGGGTTCAGCTTCTTGTTGCGGTTAGGGTTATGTTTAGGGTTGTTAGGAAAGAGTGAAGACGCAGAGTCCTGTTGAGTGTGGGGTTGCGTAAAGGCTCCCCCAGGGAGTTCAGGTGTACCCAAAGGCTTCCGCTGAGAGCACTTTTTGATGGCAGAAAGTGGCACCGTACGTGTTTTTTCGGGTCTAACTCGGGTTCAGCTTCTTGTTGCGGTTAGGGTTATGTTTAGGGTTGTTAGGAAAGAGTGAAGACGCAGAGTCCTGTTGAGTGTGGGGTTGCGTAAAGGCTCCCCCAGGGAGTTCAGGTGTACCCAAAGGCTTCCGCTGAGAGCACTTTTTGATGGCAGAAAGTGGCACCGTACGTGTTTTTTCGGGTCTAACTCGGGTTCAGCTTCTTGTTGCGGTTAGGCTTATGTTTAGGGTTGTTAGGAAAGAGTGAAGACGCAGAGTCCTGTTGAGTGTGGGGTTGCGTAAAGGCTCCCCCAGGGAGTTCAGGTGTAGCCAAAGGCTTCCGCTGAGAGCACTTTTTGATGGCAGAAAGTGGCACCGTACGTGTTTTTTCGGGTCTAACTCGGGTTCAGCTTCTTGTTGCGGTTAGGGTTATGTTTAGGGTTGTTAGGAAAGAGTGAAGACGCAGAGTCCTGTTGAGTGTGGGGTTGCGTAAAGGCTCCCCCAGGGAGTTCACGTGTACCCAAAGGCTTCCGCTGAGAGCACTTTTTGATGGCAGAAAGTGGCACCGTACGTGTTTTTTCGGGTCTAACTCGGGTTCAGCTTCTTGTTGCGGTTAGGGTTATGTTTAGGGTTGTTAGGAAAGAGTGAAGACGCAGAGTCCTGTTGAGTGTGGGGTTGCGTAAAGGCTCCCCCAGGGAGTTCAGGTGTACCCAAAGGCTTCCGCTGAGAGCACTTTTTGATGGCAGAAAGTGGCACCGTACGTGTTTTTTCGGGTCTAACTCGGGTTGAGCTTCTTGTTGCGGTTAGGGTTATGTTTAGGGTTGTTAGGAAAGAGTGAAGACGCAGAGTCCTGTTGAGTGTGGGGTTGCATAAAGGCTCCCCCAGGGAGTTCAGGTGTACCCAAAGGCTTCCGCTGAGAGCACTTTTTGATGGCAGAAAGTGGCACCGTACGTGTTTTTTCGGGTCTAACTCGGGTTCAGCTTCTTGTTGCGGTTAGGGTTATGTTTAGGGTTGTTAGGAAAGAGTGAAGACGCAGAGTCCTGTTGAGTGTGGGGTTGCGTAAAGGCTCCCCCAGGGAGTTCAGGTGTACCCAAAGGCTTCCGCTGAGAGCACTTTTTGATGGCAGAAAGTGGCACCGTACGTGTTTTTTCGGGTCTAACTCGGGTTCAGCTTCTTGTTCCTGTTAGGGTTATGTTTAGGGTTGTTAGGAAAGAGTGAAGACGCAGAGTCCTGTTGAGTGTGGGGTTGTGTAAAGGCTCCCCCAGGGAGTTCAGGTGTACCCAAAGGCTTCCGCTGAGAGCACTTTTTGATGGCAGAAAGATGCACCGTACGTGTTTTTTCGGGTCTAACTCGGGTTGAGCTTCTTGTTCCTGTTAGGGTTATGTTTAGGGTTGTTAGGAAAGAGTGAAGACGCAGAGTCCTGTTGAGTGTGGGGTTGCGTAAAGGCTCCCCCAGGGAGTTCAGGTGTACCCAAAGGCTTCCGCTGAGAGCACTTTTTGATGGCAGAAAGTGGCACCGTACGTGTTTTTTCGGGTCTAACTCGGGTTCAGCTTCTTGTTGCGGTTAGGGTTATGTTTAGGGTTGTTAGGAAAGAGTGAAGACGCAGAGTCCTGTTGAGTGTGGGGTTGCGTAAAGGCTCCCCCAGGGAGTTCAGGTGTACCCAAAGGCTTCCGCTGAGAGCACTTTTGGATGGCAGAAAGTGGCACCGTACGTGTTTTTTCGGGTCTAACTCGGGTTCAGCTTCTTGTTGCGGTTAGGGTTATGTTTAGGGTTGTTAGGAAAGAGTGAAGACGCAGAGTCCTGTTGAGTGTGAGGTTGCGTAAAGGCTCCCCCAGGGAGTTCAGGTGTACCCAAAGGCTTCCGCTGAGAGCACTTTTTGATGGCAGAAAGTGGCACCGTACGTGTTTTTTCGGGTCTAACTCGGGTTCAGCTTCTTGTTGCGGTTAGGGTTATGTTTAGGGTTGTTAGGAAAGAGTGAAGACGCAGAGTCCTGTTGAGTGTGCGGTTGCGTAAAGGCTCCCCCAGGGAGTTCAGGTGTACCCAAAGGCTTCCGCTGAGAGCACTTTTGGATGGCAGAAAGTGGCACCGTACGTGTTTTTTCGGGTCTAACTCGGGTTCAGCTTCTTGTTGCGGTTAGGGTTATGTTTAGGGTTGTTAGGAAAGAGTGAAGACGCAGAGTCCTGTTGAGTGTGGGGTTGCGTAAAGGCTCCCCCAGGGAGTTCAGGTGTACCCAAAGGCTTCCGCTGAGAGCACTTTTTGATGGCAGAAAGTGGCACCGTACGTGTTTTTTCGGGTCTAACTCGGGTTCAGCTTCTTGTTGCGGTTAGGGTTATGTTTAGGGTTGTTAGGAAAGAGTGAAGACGCAGAGTCCTGTTGAGTGTGGGGTTGCGTAAAGGCTCCCCCAGGGAGTTCAGGTGTACCCAAAGGCTTCCGCTGAGAGCACTTTTTGATGGCAGAAAGTGGCACCGTACGTGTTTTTTCGGGTCTAACTCGGGTTCAGCTTCTTGTTGCGGTTAGGGTTATGTTTAGGGTTGTTAGGAAAGAGTGAAGACGCAGAGTCCTGTTGAGTGTGGGGTTGCGTAAAGGCTCCCCCAGGGAGTTCAGGTGTAGCCAAAGGCTTCCGCTGAGAGCACTTTTTGATGGCAGAAAGTGGCACCGTACGTGTTTTTTCGGGTCTAACTCGGGTTCAGCTTCTTGTTGCGGTTAGGGTTATGTTTAGGGTTGTTAGGAAAGAGTGAAGACGCAGAGTCCTGTTGAGTGTGGGGTTGCGTAAAGGCTCCCCCAGGGAGTTCAGGTGTACCCAAAGGCTTCCGCTGAGAGCACTTTTTGATGGCAGAAAGTGGCACCGTACGTGTTTTTTCGGGTCTAACTCGGGTTCAGCTTCTTGTTGCGGTTAGGGTTATGTTTAGGGTTGTTAGGAAAGAGTGAAGACGCAGAGTCCTGTTGAGTGTGGGGTTGCGTAAAGGCTCCCCCAGGGAGTTCAGGTGTACCCAAAGGCTTCCGCTGAGAGCACTTTTTGATGGCAGAAAGTGGCACCGTACGTGTTTTTTCGGGTCTAACTCGGGTTGAGCTTCTTGTTGCGGTTAGGGTTATGTTTAGGGTTGTTAGGAAAGAGTGAAGACGCAGAGTCCTGTTGAGTGTGGGGTTGCATAAAGGCTCCCCCAGGGAGTTCAGGTGTACCCAAAGGCTTCCGCTGAGAGCACTTTTTGATGGCAGAAAGTGGCACCGTACGTGTTTTTTCGGGTCTAACTCGGGTTCAGCTTCTTGTTGCGGTTAGGGTTATGTTTAGGGTTGTTAGGAAAGAGTGAAGACGCAGAGTCCTGTTGAGTGTGGGGTTGCGTAAAGGCTCCCCCAGGGAGTTCAGGTGTACCCAAAGGCTTCCGCTGAGAGCACTTTTTGATGGCAGAAAGTGGCACCGTACGTGTTTTTTCGGGTCTAACTCGGGTTCAGCTTCTTGTTCCTGTTAGGGTTATGTTTAGGGTTGTTAGGAAAGAGTGAAGACGCAGAGTCCTGTTGAGTGTGGGGTTGTGTAAAGGCTCCCCCAGGGAGTTCAGGTGTACCCAAAGGCTTCCGCTGAGAGCACTTTTTGATGGCAGAAAGATGCACCGTACGTGTTTTTTCGGGTCTAACTCGGGTTGAGCTTCTTGTTCCTGTTAGGGTTATGTTTAGGGTTGTTAGGAAAGAGTGAAGACGCAGAGTCCTGTTGAGTGTGGGGTTGCGTAAAGGCTCCCCCAGGGAGTTCAGGTGTACCCAAAGGCTTCCGCTGAGAGCACTTTTTGATGGCAGAAAGTGGCACCGTACGTGTTTTTTCGGGTCTAACTCGGGTTCAGCTTCTTGTTGCGGTTAGGCTTATGTTTAGGGTTGTTAGGAAAGAGTGAAGACGCAGAGTCCTGTTGAGTGTGGGGTTGCGTAAAGGCTCCCCCAGGGAGTTCAGGTGTACCCAAAGGCTTCCGCTGAGAGCACTTTTGGATGGCAGAAAGTGGCACCGTACGTGTTTTTTCGGGTCTAACTCGGGTTCAGCTTCTTGTTGCGGTTAGGGTTATGTTTAGGGTTGTTAGGAAAGAGTGAAGACGCAGAGTCCTGTTGAGTGTGAGGTTGCGTAAAGGCTCCCCCAGGGAGTTCAGGTGTACCCAAAGGCTTCCGCTGAGAGCACTTTTTGATGGCAGAAAGTGGCACCGTACGTGTTTTTTCGGGTCTAACTCGGGTTGAGCTTCTTGTTGCGGTTAGGGTTATGTTTAGGGTTGTTAGGAAAGAGTGAAGACGCAGAGTCCTGTTGAGTGTGCGGTTGCGTAAAGGCTCCCCCAGGGAGTTCAGGTGTACCCAAAGGCTTCCGCTGAGAGCACTTTTGGATGGCAGAAAGTGGCACCGTACGTGTTTTTTCGGGTCTAACTCGGGTTCAGCTTCTTGTTGCGGTTAGGGTTATGTTTAGGGTTGTTAGGAAAGAGTGAAGACGCAGAGTCCTGTTGAGTGTGGGGTTGCGTAAAGGCTCCCCCAGGGAGTTCAGGTGTACCCAAAGGCTTCCGCTGAGAGCACTTTTTGATGGCAGAAAGTGGCACCGTACGTGTTTTTTCGGGTCTAACTCGGGTTCAGCTTCTTGTTGCGGTTAGGGTTATGTTTAGGGTTGTTAGGAAAGAGTGAAGACGCAGAGTCCTGTTGAGTGTGGGGTTGCGTAAAGGCTCCCCCAGGGAGTTCAGGTGTACCCAAAGGCTTCCGCTGAGAGCACTTTTTGATGGCAGAAAGTGGCACCGTACGTGTTTTTTCGGGTCTAACTCGGGTTCAGCTTCTTGTTGCGGTTAGGCTTATGTTTAGGGTTGTTAGGAAAGAGTGAAGACGCAGAGTCCTGTTGAGTGTGGGGTTGCGTAAAGGCTCCCCCAGGGAGTTCAGGTGTAGCCAAAGGCTTCCGCTGAGAGCACTTTTTGATGGCAGAAAGTGGCACCGTACGTGTTTTTTCGGGTCTAACTCGGGTTCAGCTTCTTGTTGCGGTTAGGGTTATGTTTAGGGTTGTTAGGAAAGAGTGAAGACGCAGAGTCCTGTTGAGTGTGGGGTTGCGTAAAGGCTCCCCCAGGGAGTTCAGGTGTACCCAAAGGCTTCCGCTGAGAGCACTTTTTGATGGCAGAAAGTGGCACCGTACGTGTTTTTTCGGGTCTAACTCGGGTTCAGCTTCTTGTTGCGGTTAGGGTTATGTTTAGGGTTGTTAGGAAAGAGTGAAGACGCAGAGTCCTGTTGAGTGTGGGGTTGCGTAAAGGCTCCCCCAGGGAGTTCAGGTGTACCCAAAGGCTTCCGCTGAGAGCACTTTTTGATGGCAGAAAGTGGCACCGTACGTGTTTTTTCGGGTCTAACTCGGGTTGAGCTTCTTGTTGCGGTTAGGGTTATGTTTAGGGTTGTTAGGAAAGAGTGAAGACGCAGAGTCCTGTTGAGTGTGGGGTTGCATAAAGGCTCCCCCAGGGAGTTCAGGTGTACCCAAAGGCTTCCGCTGAGAGCACTTTTTGATGGCAGAAAGTGGCACCGTACGTGTTTTTTCGGGTCTAACTCGGGTTCAGCTTCTTGTTGCGGTTAGGGTTATGTTTAGGGTTGTTAGGAAAGAGTGAAGACGCAGAGTCCTGTTGAGTGTGGGGTTGCGTAAAGGCTCCCCCAGGGAGTTCAGGTGTACCCAAAGGCTTCCGCTGAGAGCACTTTTTGATGGCAGAAAGTGGCACCGTACGTGTTTTTTCGGGTCTAACTCGGGTTCAGCTTCTTGTTCCTGTTAGGGTTATGTTTAGGGTTGTTAGGAAAGAGTGAAGACGCAGAGTCCTGTTGAGTGTGGGGTTGTGTAAAGGCTCCCCCAGGGAGTTCAGGTGTACCCAAAGGCTTCCGCTGAGAGCACTTTTTGATGGCAGAAAGATGCACCGTACGTGTTTTTTCGGGTCTAACTCGGGTTGAGCTTCTTGTTCCTGTTAGGGTTATGTTTAGGGTTGTTAGGAAAGAGTGAAGACGCAGAGTCCTGTTGAGTGTGGGGTTGCGTAAAGGCTCCCCCAGGGAGTTCAGGTGTACCCAAAGGCTTCCGCTGAGAGCACTTTTTGATGGCAGAAAGTGGCACCGTACGTGTTTTTTCGGGTCTAACTCGGGTTCAGCTTCTTGTTGCGGTTAGGGTTATGTTTAGGGTTGTTAGGAAAGAGTGAAGACGCAGAGTCCTGTTGAGTGTGGGGTTGCGTAAAGGCTCCCCCAGGGAGTTCAGGTGTACCCAAAGGCTTCCGCTGAGAGCACTTTTGGATGGCAGAAAGTGGCACCGTACGTGTTTTTTCGGGTCTAACTCGGGTTCAGCTTCTTGTTGCGGTTAGGGTTATGTTTAGGGTTGTTAGGAAAGAGTGAAGACGCAGAGTCCTGTTGAGTGTGAGGTTGCGTAAAGGCTCCCCCAGGGAGTTCAGGTGTACCCAAAGGCTTCCGCTGAGAGCACTTTTTGATGGCAGAAAGTGGCACCGTACGTGTTTTTTCGGGTCTAACTCGGGTTCAGCTTCTTGTTGCGGTTAGGGTTATGTTTAGGGTTGTTAGGAAAGAGTGAAGACGCAGAGTCCTGTTGAGTGTGCGGTTGCGTAAAGGCTCCCCCAGGGAGTTCAGGTGTACCCAAAGGCTTCCGCTGAGAGCACTTTTTGATGGCAGAAAGTGGCACCGTACGTGTTTTTTCGGGTCTAACTCGGGTTCAGCTTCTTGTTGCGGTTAGGGTTATGTTTAGGGTTGTTAGGAAAGAGTGAAGACGCAGAGTCCTGTTGAGTGTGGGGTTGCGTAAAGGCTCCCCCAGGGAGTTCAGGTGTACCCAAAGGCTTCCGCTGAGAGCACTTTTTGATGGCAGAAAGTGGCACCGTACGTGTTTTTTCGGGTCTAACTCGGGTTCAGCTTCTTGTTGCGGTTAGGGTTATGTTTAGGGTTGTTAGGAAAGAGTGAAGACGCAGAGTCCTGTTGAGTGTGGGGTTGCGTAAAGGCTCCCCCAGGGAGTTCAGGTGTACCCAAAGGCTTCCGCTGAGAGCACTTTTTGATGGCAGAAAGTGGCACCGTACGTGTTTTTTCGGGTCTAACTCGGGTTCAGCTTCTTGTTGCGGTTAGGGTTATGTTTAGGGTTGTTAGGAAAGAGTGAAGACGCAGAGTCCTGTTGAGTGTGGGGTTGCGTAAAGGCTCCCCCAGGGAGTTCAGGTGTACCCAAAGGCTTCCGCTGAGAGCACTTTTTGATGGCAGAAAGTGGCACCGTACGTGTTTTTTCGGGTCTAACTCGGGTTCAGCTTCTTGTTGCGGTTAGGGTTATGTTTAGGGTTGTTAGGAAAGAGTGAAGACGCAGAGTCCTGTTGAGTGTGGGGTTGCGTAAAGGCTCCCCCAGGGAGTTCAGGTGTACCCAAAGGCTTCCGCTGAGAGCACTTTTTGATGGCAGAAAGTGGCACCGTACGTGTTTTTTCGGGTCTAACTCGGGTTCAGCTTCTTGTTGCGGTTAGGGTTATGTTTAGGGTTGTTAGGAAAGAGTGAAGACGCAGAGTCCTGTTGAGTGTGGGGTTGCGTAAAGGCTCCCCCAGGGAGTTCAGGTGTACCCAAAGGCTTCCGCTGAGAGCACTTTTTGATGGCAGAAAGTGGCACCGTACGTGTTTTTTCGGGTCTAACTCGGGTTCAGCTTCTTGTTGCGGTTAGGGTTATGTTTAGGGTTGTTAGGAAAGAGTGAAGACGCAGAGTCCTGTTGAGTGTGGGGTTGCGTAAAGGCTCCCCCAGGGAGTTCAGGTGTACCCAAAGGCTTCCGCTGAGAGCACTTTTTGATGGCAGAAAGTGGCACCGTACGTGTTTTTTCGGGTCTAACTCGGGTTCAGCTTCTTGTTGCGGTTAGGGTTATGTTTAGGGTTGTTAGGAAAGAGTGAAGACGCAGAGTCCTGTTGAGTGTGGGGTTGCGTAAAGGCTCCCCCAGGGAGTTCAGGTGTACCCAAAGGCTTCCGCTGAGAGCACTTTTTGATGGCAGAAAGTGGCACCGTACGTGTTTTTTCGGGTCTAACTCGGGTTCAGCTTCTTGTTGCGGTTAGGGTTATGTTTAGGGTTGTTAGGAAAGAGTGAAGACGCAGAGTCCTGTTGAGTGTGGGGTTGCGTAAAGGCTCCCCCAGGGAGTTCAGGTGTACCCAAAGGCTTCCGCTGAGAGCACTTTTTGATGGCAGAAAGTGGCACCGTACGTGTTTTTTCGGGTCTAACTCGGGTTCAGCTTCTTGTTGCGGTTAGGGTTATGTTTAGGGTTGTTAGGAAAGAGTGAAGACGCAGAGTCCTGTTGAGTGTGGGGTTGCGTAAAGGCTCCCCCAGGGAGTTCAGGTGTACCCAAAGGCTTCCGCTGAGAGCACTTTTGGATGGCAGAAAGTGGCACCGTACGTGTTTTTTCGGGTCTAACTCGGGTTCAGCTTCTTGTTGCGGTTAGGGTTATGTTTAGGGTTGTTAGGAAAGAGTGAAGACGCAGAGTCCTGTTGAGTGTGGGGTTGCGTAAAGGCTCCCCCAGGGAGTTCAGGTGTACCCAAAGGCTTCCGCTGAGAGCACTTTTTGATGGCAGAAAGTGGCACCGTACGTGTTTTTTCGGGTCTAACTCGGGTTCAGCTTCTTGTTGCGGTTAGGGTTATGTTTAGGGTTGTTAGGAAAGAGTGAAGACGCAGAGTCCTGTTGAGTGTGGGGTTGCGTAAAGGCTCCCCCAGGGAGTTCAGGTGTACCCAAAGGCTTCCGCTGAGAGCACTTTTTGATGGCAGAAAGTGGCACCGTACGTGTTTTTTCGGGTCTAACTCGGGTTCAGCTTCTTGTTGCGGTTAGGGTTATGTTTAGGGTTGTTAGGAAAGAGTGAAGACGCAGAGTCCTGTTGAGTGTGGGGTTGCGTAAAGGCTCCCCCAGGGAGTTCAGGTGTACCCAAAGGCTTCCGCTGAGAGCACTTTTTGATGGCAGAAAGTGGCACCGTACGTGTTTTTTCGGGTCTAACTCGGGTTCAGCTTCTTGTTGCGGTTAGGGTTATGTTTAGGGTTGTTAGGAAAGAGTGAAGACGCAGAGTCCTGTTGAGTGTGGGGTTGCGTAAAGGCTCCCCCAGGGAGTTCAGGTGTACCCAAAGGCTTCCGCTGAGAGCACTTTTTGATGGCAGAAAGTGGCACCGTACGTGTTTTTTCGGGTCTAACTCGGGTTCAGCTTCTTGTTGCGGTTAGGGTTATGTTTAGGGTTGTTAGGAAAGAGTGAAGACGCAGAGTCCTGTTGAGTGTGGGGTTGCGTAAAGGCTCCCCCAGGGAGTTCAGGTGTACCCAAAGGCTTCCGCTGAGAGCACTTTTTGATGGCAGAAAGTGGCACCGTACGTGTTTTTTCGGGTCTAACTCGGGTTCAGCTTCTTGTTGCGGTTAGGGTTATGTTTAGGGTTGTTAGGAAAGAGTGAAGACGCAGAGTCCTGTTGAGTGTGGGGTTGCGTAAAGGCTCCCCCAGGGAGTTCAGGTGTACCCAAAGGCTTCCGCTGAGAGCACTTTTTGATGGCAGAAAGTGGCACCGTACGTGTTTTTTCGGGTCTAACTCGGGTTCAGCTTCTTGTTGCGGTTAGGGTTATGTTTAGGGTTGTTAGGAAAGAGTGAAGACGCAGAGTCCTGTTGAGTGTGGGGTTGCGTAAAGGCTCCCCCAGGGAGTTCACGTGTACCCAAAGGCTTCCGCTGAGAGCACTTTTTGATGGCAGAAAGTGGCACCGTACGTGTTTTTTCGGGTCTAACTCGGGTTCAGCTTCTTGTTGCGGTTAGGGTTATGTTTAGGGTTGTTAGGAAAGAGTGAAGACGCAGAGTCCTGTTGAGTGTGGGGTTGCGTAAAGGCTCCCCCAGGGAGTTCAGGTGTACCCAAAGGCTTCCGCTGAGAGCACTTTTTGATGGCAGAAAGTGGCACCGTACGTGTTTTTTCGGGTCTAACTCGGGTTCAGCTTCTTGTTGCGGTTAGGGTTATGTTTAGGGTTGTTAGGAAAGAGTGAAGACGCAGAGTCCTGTTGAGTGTGGGGTTGCGTAAAGGCTCCCCCAGGGAGTTCAGGTGTACCCAAAGGCTTCCGCTGAGAGCACTTTTTGATGGCAGAAAGTGGCACCGTACGTGTTTTTTCGGGTCTAACTCGGGTTCAGCTTCTTGTTGCGGTTAGGGTTATGTTTAGGGTTGTTAGGAAAGAGTGAAGACGCAGAGTCCTGTTGAGTGTGGGGTTGCGTAAAGGCTCCCCCAGGGAGTTCAGGTGTACCCAAAGGCTTCCGCTGAGAGCACTTTTTGATGGCAGAAAGTGGCACCGTACGTGTTTTTTCGGGTCTAACTCGGGTTCAGCTTCTTGTTGCGGTTAGGGTTATGTTTAGGGTTGTTAGGAAAGAGTGAAGACGCAGAGTCCTGTTGAGTGTGGGGTTGCGTAAAGGCTCCCCCAGGGAGTTCAGGTGTACCCAAAGGCTTCCGCTGAGAGCACTTTTTGATGGCAGAAAGTGGCACCGTACGTGTTTTTTCGGGTCTAACTCGGGTTCAGCTTCTTGTTGCGGTTAGGGTTATGTTTAGGGTTGTTAGGAAAGAGTGAAGACGCAGAGTCCTGTTGAGTGTGGGGTTGCGTAAAGGCTCCCCCAGGGAGTTCAGGTGTACCCAAAGGCTTCCGCTGAGAGCACTTTTTGATGGCAGAAAGTGGCACCGTACGTGTTTTTTCGGGTCTAACTCGGGTTCAGCTTCTTGTTGCGGTTAGGGTTATGTTTAGGGTTGTTAGGAAAGAGTGAAGACGCAGAGTCCTGTTGAGTGTGGGGTTGCGTAAAGGCTCCCCCAGGGAGTTCAGGTGTACCCAAAGGCTTCCGCTGAGAGCACTTTTTGATGGCAGAAAGTGGCACCGTACGTGTTTTTTCGGGTCTAACTCGGGTTCAGCTTCTTGTTGCGGTTAGGGTTATGTTTAGGGTTGTTAGGAAAGAGTGAAGACGCAGAGTCCTGTTGAGTGTGGGGTTGCGTAAAGGCTCCCCCAGGGAGTTCAGGTGTACCCAAAGGCCTTCCGCTGAGAGCACTTTTGGATGGCAGAAAGTGGCACCGTACGTGTTTTTTCGGGTCTAACTCGGGTTCAGCTTCTTGTTGCGGTTAGGGTTATGTTTAGGGTTGTTAGGAAAGAGTGAAGACGCAGAGTCCTGTTGAGTGTGGGGTTGCGTAAAGGCTCCCCCAGGGAGTTCAGGTGTACCCAAAGGCTTCCGCTGAGAGCACTTTTTGATGGCAGAAAGTGGCACCGTACGTGTTTTTTCGGGTCTAACTCGGGTTCAGCTTCTTGTTGCGGTTAGGGTTATGTTTAGGGTTGTTAGGAAAGAGTGAAGACGCAGAGTCCTGTTGAGTGTGGGGTTGCGTAAAGGCTCCCCCAGGGAGTTCAGGTGTACCCAAAGGCTTCCGCTGAGAGCACTTTTTGATGGCAGAAAGTGGCACCGTACGTGTTTTTTCGGGTCTAACTCGGGTTCAGCTTCTTGTTGCGGTTAGGGTTATGTTTAGGGTTGTTAGGAAAGAGTGAAGACGCAGAGTCCTGTTGAGTGTGGGGTTGCGTAAAGGCTCCCCCAGGGAGTTCAGGTGTACCCAAAGGCTTCCGCTGAGAGCACTTTTTGATGGCAGAAAGTGGCACCGTACGTGTTTTTTCGGGTCTAACTCGGGTTCAGCTTCTTGTTGCGGTTAGGGTTATGTTTAGGGTTGTTAGGAAAGAGTGAAGACGCAGAGTCCTGTTGAGTGTGGGGTTGCGTAAAGGCTCCCCCAGGGAGTTCAGGTGTACCCAAAGGCTTCCGCTGAGAGCACTTTTTGATGGCAGAAAGTGGCACCGTACGTGTTTTTTCGGGTCTAACTCGGGTTCAGCTTCTTGTTGCGGTTAGGGTTATGTTTAGGGTTGTTAGGAAAGAGTGAAGACGCAGAGTCCTGTTGAGTGTGGGGTTGCGTAAAGGCTCCCCAGGGAGTTCAGGTGTACCCAAAGGCTTCCGCTGAGAGCACTTTTTGATGGCAGAAAGTGGCACCGTACGTGTTTTTTCGGGTCTAACTCGGGTTCAGCTTCTTGTTGCGGTTAGGGTTATGTTTAGGGTTGTTAGGAAAGAGTGAAGACGCAGAGTCCTGTTGAGTGTGGGGTTGCGTAAAGGCTCCCCCAGGGAGTTCAGGTGTACCCAAAGGCTTCCGCTGAGAGCACTTTTGGATGGCAGAAAGTGGCACCGTACGTGTTTTTTCGGGTCTAACTCGGGTTCAGCTTCTTGTTGCGGTTAGGGTTATGTTTAGGGTTGTTAGGAAAGAGTGAAGACGCAGAGTCCTGTTGAGTGTGGGGTTGCGTAAAGGCTCCCCCAGGGAGTTCAGGTGTACCCAAAGGCTTCCGCTGAGAGCACTTTTTGATGGCAGAAAGTGGCACCGTACGTGTTTTTTCGGGTCTAACTCGGGTTCAGCTTCTTGTTGCGGTTAGGGTTATGTTTAGGGTTGTTAGGAAAGAGTGAAGACGCAGAGTCCTGTTGAGTGTGGGGTTGCGTAAAGGCTCCCCCAGGGAGTTCAGGTGTACCCAAAGGCTTCCGCTGAGAGCACTTTTTGATGGCAGAAAGTGGCACCGTACGTGTTTTTTCGGGTCTAACTCGGGTTCAGCTTCTTGTTGCGGTTAGGGTTATGTTTAGGGTTGTTAGGAAAGAGTGAAGACGCAGAGTCCTGTTGAGTGTGGGGTTGCGTAAAGGCTCCCCCAGGGAGTTCAGGTGTACCCAAAGGCTTCCGCTGAGAGCACTTTTTGATGGCAGAAAGTGGCACCGTACGTGTTTTTTCGGGTCTAACTCGGGTTCAGCTTCTTGTTGCGGTTAGGGTTATGTTTAGGGTTGTTAGGAAAGAGTGAAGACGCAGAGTCCTGTTGAGTGTGGGGTTGCGTAAAGGCTCCCCCAGGGAGTTCAGGTGTACCCAAAGGCTTCCGCTGAGAGCACTTTTGATGGCAGAAAGTGGCACCGTACGTGTTTTTTCGGGTCTAACTCGGGTTCAGCTTCTTGTTGCGGTTAGGGTTATGTTTAGGGTTGTTAGGAAAGAGCGAAGACGCAGAGTCCTGTTGAGTGTGGGGTTGCGTAAAGGCTCCCCCAGGGAGTTCAGGTGTACCCAAAGGCTTCCGCTGAGAGCACTTTTGGATGGCAGAAAGTGGCACCGTACGTGTTTTTTCGGGTCTAACTCGGGTTCAGCTTCTTGTTGCGGTTAGGGTTATGTTTAGGGTTGTTAGGAAAGAGTGAAGACGCAGAGTCCTGTTGAGTGTGGGGTTGCGTAAAGGCTCCCCCAGGGAGTTCAGGTGTACCCAAAGGCTTCCGCTGAGATCACTTTTTGATGGCAGAAAGTGGCACCGTACGTGTTTTTTCGGGTCTAACTCGGGTTCAGCTTCTTGTTGCGGTTAGGGTTATGTTTAGGGTTGTTAGGAAAGAGTGAAGACGCAGAGTCCTGTTGAGTGTGGGGTTGCGTAAAGGCTCCCCCAGGGAGTTCAGGTGTACCCAAAGGCTTCCGCTGAGAGCACTTTTTGATGGCAGAAAGTGGCACCGTACGTGTTTTTTCGGGTCTAACTCGGGTTCAGCTTCTTGTTGCGGTTAGGGTTATGTTTAGGGTTGTTAGGAAAGAGTGAAGACGCAGAGTCCTGTTGAGTGTGGGGTTGCGTAAAGGCTCCCCCAGGGAGTTCAGGTGTACCCAAAGGCTTCCGCTGAGAGCACTTTTTGATGGCAGAAAGTGGCACCGTACGTGTTTTTTCGGGTCTAACTCGGGTTCAGCTTCTTGTTGCGGTTAGGGTTATGTTTAGGGTTGTTAGGAAAGAGTGAAGACGCAGAGTCCTGTTGAGTGTGGGGTTGCGTAAAGGCTCCCCCAGGGAGTTCAGGTGTACCCAAAGGCTTCCGCTGAGAGCACTTTTTGATGGCAGAAAGTGGCACCGTACGTGTTTTTTCGGGTCTAACTCGGGTTCAGCTTCTTGTTGCGGTTAGGGTTATGTTTAGGGTTGTTAGGAAAGAGTGAAGACGCAGAGTCCTGTTGAGTGTGGGGTTGCGTAAAGGCTCCCCCAGGGAGTTCAGGTGTACCCAAAGGCTTCCGCTGAGAGCACTTTTGGATGGCAGAAAGTGGCACCGTACGTGTTTTTTCGGGTCTAACTCGGGTTCAGCTTCTTGTTGCGGTTAGGGTTATGTTTAGGGTTGTTAGGAAAGAGTGAAGACGCAGAGTCCTGTTGAGTGTGGGGTTGCGTAAAGGCTCCCCCAGGGAGTTCAGGTGTACCCAAAGGCTTCCGCTGAGAGCACTTTTTGATGGCAGAAAGTGGCACCGTACGTGTTTTTTCGGGTCTAACTCGGGTTCAGCTTCTTGTTGCGGTTAGGGTTATGTTTAGGGTTGTTAGGAAAGAGTGAAGACGCAGAGTCCTGTTGAGTGTGGGGTTGCGTAAAGGCTCCCCCAGGGAGTTCAGGTGTACCCAAAGGCTTCCGCTGAGAGCACTTTTTGATGGCAGAAAGTGGCACCGTACGTGTTTTTTCGGGTCTAACTCGGGTTCAGCTTCTTGTTGCGGTTAGGGTTATGTTTAGGGTTGTTAGGAAAGAGTGAAGACGCAGAGTCCTGTTGAGTGTGGGGTTGCGTAAAGGCTCCCCCAGGGAGTTCAGGTGTACCCAAAGGCTTCCGCTGAGAGCACTTTTTGATGGCAGAAAGTGGCACCGTACGTGTTTTTTCGGGTCTAACTCGGGTTCAGCTTCTTGTTGCGGTTAGGGTTATGTTTAGGGTTGTTAGGAAAGAGTGAAGACGCAGAGTCCTGTTGAGTGTGGGGTTGCGTAAAGGCTCCCCCAGGGAGTTCAGGTGTACCCAAAGGCTTCCGCTGAGAGCACTTTTTGATGGCAGAAAGTGGCACCGTACGTGTTTTTTCGGGTCTAACTCGGGTTCAGCTTCTTGTTGCGGTTAGGGTTATGTTTAGGGTTGTTAGGAAAGAGTGAAGACGCAGAGTCCTGTTGAGTGTGGGGTTGCGTAAAGGCTCCCCCAGGGAGTTCAGGTGTACCCAAAGGCTTCCGCTGAGAGCACTTTTTGATGGCAGAAAGTGGCACCGTACGTGTTTTTTCGGGTCTAACTCGGGTTCAGCTTCTTGTTGCGGTTAGGGTTATGTTTAGGGTTGTTAGGAAAGAGTGAAGACGCAGAGTCCTGTTGAGTGTGGGGTTGCGTAAAGGCTCCCCCAGGGAGTTCAGGTGTACCCAAGCTTCCGCTGAGATCACTTTTTGATGGCAGAAAGTGGCACCGTACGTGTTTTTTCGGGTCTAACTCGGGTTCAGCTTCTTG
>NW_028153608.1:0-18000 GCF_964211835.1 Anser anser | reverse complement strand
AGTCCAGAGAGTGCACTGGCACCAGTGGGAAGCACTGCAGTGACTCCAGAGAGTGCACTGGCACCACTGGGGATGCAGTGCAGTGAGTCCAGAGAGTGCACTGGCACCACTGGGGATGCATCGCAATGACTACAGAGAGTGCACTGGCACCACTGGGGATGCAGTGCAGTGAGTCCAGAGAGTGCACTGGCACCACTGGGGGTGCAGTGCAGTGAGTCCACAGAGTGCACTGGCACCACTGGGGATGCACTGCAGTGAGTCCAGAGAGTGCACTGGCACCACTGGGGATGCAGTACAGTGAGTCCACAGAGTGCACTGGCACCACTGGGGATGCACTGCAGTGAGTGCAGAGAGTACACTGGCACCATTGGGGATGTACTGCAGTGAGTCCAGAGAGTGCACTGGCACCACTGGGGATGGAGTGCAGTGAGTCCACAGAGTGCACTGGCACCACTGGGGATGCACTGCAGTGAGTCCAGAGAGTACACTGGCACCATTGGGGATGTACTGCAGTGAGTCCAGAGAGTGCACTGGCACCACTGGGGATGCACTACAGTGAGTCCACAGAGTGCACTGGCACCACTGGGGATGCACTGCAGAGACTCCAGAGAGTGCACTGGCACCACTGGGGATGCACTGCAGTGACTCTAGAGAGTGCACCGGCACCACTGGGGATGCAGTGCAGTGAGTCCAGAGAGTGCACTGGCACCACTGGGGAAGCACTGCAGTGACTCCAGAGAGTGCACTGGCACCACTGGGGATGCAGCGCAATGACTACAGAGAGTGCACTGGCACCACTGGTGATGCAGTGCAGTGAGTCCATAGAGTGCACTGGCACCACTGGGGATGCAGCGCAGTGAGTCCAGAGAGTGCACTGGCACCACTGGGGATGCAGTGCAGTGAGTCCAGAGAGTGCACTGGCACCACTCGGGATGCACTGCAGTGAGTCCAGAGAGTGCACTGGCACCACTGGGGATGCAGTGCGGTGAGTCCAGAGAGTGCACTGGCACCACTGGGGATGCAGTGCAGTGACTCCAGCGAGTGCACTGGCACCACTGGGGATGCTCTGCAGTGACTCTAGAGAGTGCACTGGCACCACTGGGGATGCAGCGCAATGACTACAGAGAGTGCACTGGCACCACTGGGGATGCAGTGCAGCTAGTCCAGAGAGTGCACTGGCACCACTGGGGATGCACTGCAGCGAGTCCAGAGAGTGCACTGGCACCACTGGTGATGCAGTGCAGTGAGTCCAGAGAGTGCACTGGCACCACTGGGGATGCAGTGCAGTGAGTCCAGAGAGAGCACTGGCACCACTGGGGATGCAGTGCAGTGAGTCCAGAGAGTGCACTGGCACCACTGGGGATGCACTGCAGTGAGTCCAGAGAGTGCACTGGCACCACTGGGGATGCACTGCAGTGAGTCCAGAGAGTGCACTGGCACCACTGGGGATTCACTGCTGTGAGTCCAGAGAGTGCTCTGGCACCACTGGGGATGCACTGCAGTGAGTCCGGAGGGTGCACTGGCACCACTGGTGATGCACTGCAGTGAGTCCAGAGAGTGCACTGGCACCACTGGGGATGCAGCACAATAACTACATAGAGTGCACTGGCACCACTGGGGATGCAGTGCAGTGAGTCCAGAGAGTGCACTGGCACCACTGGGGATGCAGTGCAGTGAGTCCAGAGAGTGCACTGGTACCACTGGGGATGCAGTGCAGTGAGTCCAGAGAGTGCACTGTCAGCACTGGGGATGCAGTGCAGTGAGTCCAGAGAGTGCACTGGCACCACTGGGGATGCAGTGCAGTGAGTCCAGAGAGTGCACTGGCACCACTGGGGATGCACTGCAGTGAGTCCAGAGAGTGCACTGGCACCACTGGGGATGCAGTGAAGTGAGTCCAGAGAGTGCAGTGGCACCACTGGGGATGCAGTGCAGTGAGTCCAGAGAGTGCACTGGCACCACTGGGGATGCAGTGCAGTGATTCCTGAGAGTGCACTGGCACCACTGGGGATGCAGTGCAGTGAGTCCAGAGAGTGCACTGGCACCACTGGGGATGCAGTGCAGTGACTCCAGAGAGTGCACTGGCACCACTGGGGATGCAGTGCGGTGAGTCCAGAGAGTGCACTGGCACCACTGGGGATGCAGTGCTGTAAGTCCAGAGAGTGCACTGGAACCACTGGGGATGCAGTGCAGTGAGTCCAGAGAGTGCACTGGCACCACTGGGGATGTAGTGCGGTGAGTCCAGAGAGTGCACTGGCACCACTGGGGATGCAGTACAGTGAGTCCAGAGAGTGCACTGGCACCACTGGGGATGCACTGCAGAGACTCCAGAGAGTGCACTGGCACCACTCTGGATGCACTGCAGTGACTCTAGAGAGTGCAACGGCACCACTGGGGATGCAGTGCAGTGAGTCCAGAGAGTGCACTGGCACCACTGGGGAAGCACTGCAGTGACTCCAGAGAGTGCACTGGCACCACTGGGGATGCAGTGCAGTGAGTCCAGAGAGTTCACTGGCACCACTGGGGATGCAGCGCAATGACTACAGAGAGTGCACTGGCACCACTGGGGATGCAGTGCAGTGAGTCCAGAGAGTGCACTGGCACCACTGGGGGTGCAGTGCAGTGAGTCCAGAGAGTGCACTGGCACCACTGGGGATGCACTGCAGTGAGTCCAGAGAGTGCACTGGCACCACTGGGGATGCACTGCAGTGAGTCCAGAGAGTGCACTGGCACCACTGGGGATGCAGTACAGTGAGTCCACAGAGTGCACTGGCACCACTGGGGATGCACTGCAGAGACTCCAGAGAGTGCTCTGGCACCACTGGGGATGCAGTGCAGTGAGTCCAGAGAGTGCACTGGCACCACTGGGGATGCAGTGCAGTGAGTCCAGAGAGTGCACTGGCACCACTCTGGATGCAGTGCGGTGAGTCCAGAGAGTGCACTGGCGCCACTGTGGATGCACTGCAGTGACTCCAGAGAGTGCACTGGCACCACTGGGGATGCAGTGCAGTGAGTCCAGAGAGTGCACTGGATCAATTGGGGATGCAGTTCAGTTAGACCAGAGAGTGCACTGGCACCACTGGGGATGCAGTGCAGTGAGTCCAGAGAGTGCACTGGCACCACTGGGGATGCAGTGCAGTGAGTCCAGAGAGTGCACTGGTACCACTCTGGATGCAGTGCGGTGAGTCCACAGAGTGCACTGGCACCACTGGGGATGCACTGCAGTGACTCCAGAGAGTGCACTGGCACCACTGGGGATGTAGTGCAGTGATTCCAGAGAGTGCACTGGATCAATTGGGGATGCAGTTCAGTTAGTCCAGAGGGTGCACTGGCACCACTGGGGATGCAGTGCAGTGAGTCCAGAGAGTGCACTGGCACCACTGGGGATGCAGTACAGTGACTCCAGAGAGTGAACTGGCACCACTGGGGATGCACTGCAGTGAGTCCAGAGAGTGCACTGGCACCACTGGGGATGCACTGCAGTGAGTGCAGAGAGTACACTGGCACCATTGGGGATGTACTGCAGTGAGTCCAGAGAGTGCACTGGCACCACTGGGGATGCAGTGCAGTGAGTCCAGAGAGTGCACTGGCACCACTGGTGATGCAGTACAGTGAGTCCACAGAGTGCACTGGCACCACTGGGGATGCCATGCAGAGACTCCAGAGAGTGCACTGGCACCACTGGGGATGCACTGCAGTGACTCTAGAGAGTGCACCGGCACCACTGGGGATGCAGTGCAGTGAGTCCAGAGAGTGCACTGGCACCACTGGGGAAGCACTGCAGTGACTCCAGAGAGTGCACTGGCACCACTGGGGATGCAGAGCAGTGAGTCCAGAGAGTGCACTGGCACCACTGGGGATGCAGTGCAGTGAGTCCAGGGAGAGCACTGGCACCACTGGGGATGCAGTGCAGTGAGTCCAGAGAGTGCACTGGCACCACTGGGGATGCACTGCAGTGAGTCCAGAGAGTGCACTGGCACCACTGGGGATGCAGTGCAGTGAGTCCACAGAGTGCACTGGCACCACTGGGGATGCAGTACTGTAAGTACAGAGAGTGCACTGGCACCACTGGGGATGCACTGCAGTGAGTCCAGAGAGTGCACTGGCACCACTGTGGATGCAGTACAGTGAGTCCACAGAGTGCACTGGCACCACTGGGGATGCACTGCAGAGACTCCAGAGAGTGCACTGGCACCACTGGGGATGCAGTGCAGTGAGTCCAGAGAGTGCACTGGCACCACTGGGGATGCACTGCAGTGAGTCCAGAGAGTGCACTGGCACCACTGGGGATGCAGTGCAGTGAGTCCAGAGAGTGCACTGGCACCACTGGGGATGCACTGCAGTGAGTCCAGAGAGTGCACTGGCACCACTGGGGATGCAGTGCAGTGAGTCCAGAGAGTGCAGTGGCACCACTGGGGATGCAGTGCAGTGAGTGCAGAGAGTGCACTGGCACCACTGGGGATGCAGTGCAGTGAGTCCAGATAGTGCACAGGCACCACTGGGGATGCAGTGCAGTGAGTCCAGAGAGTGCACTGGCACCACTGGTGATGCAGTGCAGTGAGTGCAGAGAGTGCATTGGCACCACTGGGGATGCAGTGCGGTGAGTCCAGAGAGTGCACTGGCACCACTGGGGTTGCAGGGCTGTAAGTCCAGAGAGTGCACTGTCTCCACTGGGGATGCAGTGCAGTGAGTCCAGAGAGTGCACTGGCACCACTGGGGATGCACTGCAGTGAGTCCAGAGAGTGCACTGGCACCACTGGGGATGCAGTACAGTGAGTCCAGAGAGTGCACTGGCACCACTGGGGATGCACTGCAGAGACTCCAGAGAGTGCACTGGCACCACTGGGGATGCACTGCAGTGACTCTAGAGAGTGCACCGGCACCACTGGGGATGCAGTGCTGTGAGTCCAGAGAGTGCACTGGCACCACTGGGGAAGCACTGCAGTGACTCCAGAGAGTGCACTGGCACCACTGGGGATGCAGTGCAGTGAGTCCAGAGAGTGCACTGGCACCACCGGGGATGCATCGCAATGACTACAGAGAGTGCACTGGCACCACTGGGGATGCAGTGCAGTGAGTCCAGAGAGTGCACTGGCACCACTGGGGGTGCAGTGCAGTGAGTCCAGAGAGTGCACTGGCACCACTGGGGATGCACTGCAGTGAGTCCAGAGAGTGCACTGGCACCACTGGGGATGCAGTACAGTGAGTCCACAGAGTGCACTGGCACCACTGGGGATGCACTGCAGAGACTCCAGAGAGTGCACTGGCACCACTGGGGATGCACTGCAGTGAGTCCAGAGAGTGCACTGGCACCACTGGGGATGCACTGCAGTGAGTCCAGAGAGTGCACTGTCAGTACTGGGGATGCAGTGCAGTGAGTCCAGAGAGTGCACTGGCACCAATGGGAATGCACTGCTGTGAGTCCAGAGAGTGCACTGGCACCACTGGGGATGCACTGCAGTGAGTCCAGAGAGTGCACTGGTACCACTGGGGATGCAGTGTAGTGAGTGCAGAGAGTGCACTGGCACCTTGGGGATGCAGTGCAGTGAGTCCAGAGAGTGCATTGGCACCACTGGGGATGCAGTGCAGTGAGTCCAGAGAGTGCACTGGCACCACTGGGGATGCACTGCAGTGAGTCCATAGAGTGCACTGGCACCAATGGGAATGCACGGCTGTGAGTCCAGAGAGTGCACTGGCACCACTGGGGATGCACTGCAGTGAGTCCAGAGAGTGCACTGGCACCACTGGGGATGCAGTGTAGTGAGTGCAGAGAGTGCACTGGCACCTTGGGGATGCAGTGCAGTGAGTCCAGAGAGTGCACTGGTACCACTGGGGATGCAGCGCAATGACTACAGAGAGTGCACTGGCACCACTGGGGATGCAGTGCTGTGAGTCCAGAGAGTGCACTGGCACCACTGGGGATGCAGTGCAGTGAGTCCAGAGAGTGCACTGGCACCACTGGGGATGCACTGTAGTGAGTCCAGAGAGTGCACTGGCACCACTGGGGATGCAGTGCAGTGAGTCCAGAGAGTGCACTGGCACCACTCTGGATGCAGTGCGGTGAGTCCAGAGAGTGCACTGGCGCCACTGTGGATGCAGTACAGTGAGTCCACAGAGTGCACTGGCACCACTGCGGATGCACTGCAGTGAGTCCAGAGAGTGCACTGGCACCACTGGGGATGCAGTGCAGTGAGTCCAGAGAGTGCACTGGATCAACTGGGGATGCAGTTCAGCTAGTCCAGAGAGTACACTGGCACCACTGGGGATGCAGTGCAGTGAGTCCAGAGAGTGCACTGGCACCACTGGGGATGCAGTACAGTGACTCCAGAGAGTGAACAGGAACCACTGGGGATGCACTGCAGTGAGTCCAGAGAGTGCACTGGCACCACTGGGGATGCACTGCAGTGAGTGCAGAGAGTACACTGGCACCATTGGGGATGTACTGCAGTGAGTCCAGAGAGTGCACTGGCACCACTGGGGATGCAGTGCAGTGAGTCCAGAGAGTGCACTGGCACCACATGGGATGCACTGCAGTGAGTCCAGAGAGTACACTGGCACCATTGGGGATGTACTGCAGTGAGTCCAGAGAGTGCACTGGCACCACTGGGGATGCAGTACAGTGCGTCCACAGAGTGCACTGGCACCACTGGGGATGCACTGCAGAGACTCCAGAGAGTGCACTGGCACCACTGGGGATGCACTGCAGTGACTCTAGAGAGTGCACCGGCACCACTGGGGATGCAGTGCAGTGAGTCCAGAGAGTGCACTGGCACCACTGGGGAAGCACTGCAGTGACTCCAGAGAGTGCACTGGCACCAGTGGGGATGCAGCGCAATGACTACAGAGAGTGCACTGGCACCACTGGGGATGCAGTGCAGTGAGTCCATAGAGTGCACTGGCACCACTGGGGATGCAGCGCAGTGAGTCCAGAGAGTGCACTGGCACCACTGGGGATGCAGTGCAGTGAGTCCAGAGAGTGCACTGGCACCACTGGGGATGCACTGCAGTTAGTCCAGAGAGTGCACTGGCACCACTGGGGATGCAGTGCGGTGAGTCCAGAGAGTGCACTGGCACCACTGGGGATGCAGTGCAGTGACTCCAGAGAGTGCACTGGCACCACTGGTGATGCACTGCAGTGAGTGCAGAGAGTGCACTGGCACCACTGGGGATGCAGCGCAATGACTACAGAGAGTGCACTGGCACCACTGGGGATGCAGTGCAGTGAGTCCAGAGAGTGCACTGGCACCACTGGGGATGCACTGCAGCGAGTCCAGAGAGTGCACTGGCACCACTGGGGATGCAGTGCAGTGTGTCCAGAGAGTGCACTGGCACCACTGGGGATGCAGTGCAGTGAGTCCAGAGAGAGCACTGGCACCACTGGGGATGCAGTGCAGTGAGTCCAGAGAGTGCACTGGCACCACTGGGGATGCAGTGAAGTGAGTCCAGAGAGTGCACTGGCACCACTGGGGATGCAGTGCAGTGAGTCCACAGAGTGCACTGGCACCACTGGGGATGCACTGCAGTGAGTCCAGAGAGTGCACTGGCACCACTGGGGATTCACTGCTGTGAGTCCAGAGAGTGCTCTGGCACCACTGGCGATGCACTGCAGTGAGTCCGGAGGGTGCACTGGCACCACTGGTGATGCACTGCAGTGAGTCCAGAGAGTGCACTGGCACCACTGGGGATGCAGCACAATGACTACATAGAGTGCACTGGCACCACTGGGGATGCAGTGCAGTGAGTCCAGAGAGTGCACTGGCACCACTGGGGATGCACTGCAGTGAGTCCAGAGAGTGCACTGGATCAATTGGGGATGCAGTTCAGTTAGTCCAGAGAGTGCACTGACTCCACTGGGGATGCAGTGCAGTGAGTCCACAGAGTGCACTGGCACCACTGGGTATGCAGTACATTGCGTCCACAGAGTGCACTGGCACCACTGGGGATGCAGTGCAGTGAGTCCACAGAGTGCACTGGCACCACTGGGGATGCAGTGCAGTGACTCTAGAGAGTGCACCGGCACCACTGATGATGCAGTGCAGTGAGTCCAGAGAGTGCACTGACACCACTGGAGATGCAGTGCAGTGAGTCCAGAGAGTGCACTGGCACCACTGGGGATGCAGCGCAATGACTACATAGAGTGCACTGGCACCACTGGGGATGCAGTGCAGTGAGTCCAGAGAGTGCACTGGCACCACTGGGGATGCAGTGCGGTGAGTCCAGAGAGTGCACTGGCACCACTGGGGATGCAGTACAGTGAGTCCAGAGAGTGCACTGGCACCACTGGGGATGCACTGCAGAGACTCCAGAGAGTGCACTGGCACCACTCTGGATGCACTGCAGTGACTCTAGAAAGTGCACCGGCACCACTGGGGATGCAGTGCAGTGAGTCCAGAGAGTGCACTGGCACCACTGGGGAAGCACTGCAGTGACTCCAGAGAGTGCACTGGCACCACTGGGGATGCAGTGCAGTGAGTCCAGAGAGTTCACTGGCACCACTGGGGATGCAGCGCAATGACTACAGAGAGTGCACTGGCACCACTGGGGATGCAGTGCAGTGAGTCCAGAGAGTGCACTGGCACCACTGGGGGTGCAGTGCAGTGAGTCCAGAGAGTGCACTGGCACCACTGGGGATGCACTGCAGTGAGTCCAGAGAGTGCACTGGCACCACTGGGGATGCACTGCAGTGAGTCCACAGAGTGCACTGGCACCACTGGGGATGCACTGCAGAGACTCCAGAGAGTGCACTGGCACCACTGGGGATGCAGTGCAGTGAGTCCAGAGAGTGCACTGGCACCACTGGGGATGCAGTGCAGTGAGTCCAGAGAGTGCACTGGCACCACTCTGGATGCAGAGCGGTGAGTCCAGAGAGTGCACTGGCGCCACTGTGGATGCACTGCAGTGACTCCAGAGAGTGCACTGGCACCACTGGGGATGCAGTGCAGTGAGTCCAGAGAGTGCACTGGATCAATTGGGGATGCAGTTCAGTTAGACCAGAGAGTGCACTGGCACCACTGGGGATGCAGTGCAGTGAGTCCAGAGAGTGCACTGGCACCACTGGGGATGCAGTGCAGTGAGTCCAGAGAGTGCACTGGCACCACTCTGGATGCAGTGCGGTGAGTCCACAGAGTGCACTGGCACCACTGGGGATGCAGTGCAGTGACTCCAGAGAGTGCACTGGCACCACTGGGGATGTAGTGCAGTGAGTCCAGAGAGTGCACTGGATCAATTGGGGATGCAGTTCAGTTAGTCCAGAGGGTGCACTGGCACCACTGGGGATGCAGTGCAGTGAGTCCAGAGAGTGCACTGGCACCACTGGGGATGCAGTACAGTGACTCCAGAGAGTGAACTGGCACCACTGGGGATGCACTGCAGTGAGTCCAGAGAGTGCACTGGCACCACTGGGGATGCACTGCAGTGAGTGCAGAGAGTACACTGGCACCATTGGGGATGTACTGCAGTGAGTCCAGAGAGTGCACTGGCACCACTGGGGATGCAGTGCAGTGAGTCCAGAGAGTGCACTGGCACCACTGGTGATGCAGTACAGTGAGTCCACAGAGTGCACTGGCACCACTGGGGATGCCATGCAGAGACTCCAGAGAGTGCACTGGCACCACTGGGGATGCACTGCAGTGACTCTAGAGAGTGCACCGGCACCACTGGGGATGCAGTGCAGTGAGTCCAGAGAGTGCACTGCCACCACTGGGGAAGCACTGCAGTGAGTCCAGAGAGTGCACTGGCACCACTGGGGATGCAGAGCAGTGAGTCCAGAGAGTGCACTGGCACCACTGGTGATGCAGTGCAGTGAGTCCAGAGAGTGCACTGGCACCACTGGGGATGCAGTGCAGTGAGTCCAGGGAGAGCACTGGCACCACTGGGGATGCAGTGCAGTGAGTCCAGAGAGTGCACTGGCACCACTGGGGATGCAGTGCAGTGAGTCCAGAGAGTGCACTGGCACCACAGTGTATGCAGTGCAGTGAGTCCACAGAGTGCACTGGCACCACTGGGGATGCAGTACTGTAAGTCCAGAGAGTGCACTGGCACCACTGGGGATGCAGTGCAGTGAGTCCAGAGAGTGCACTGGCACCACTGGGGATGCAGTACAGTGAGTCCACAGAGTGCACTGGCACCACTGGGGATGCACTGCAGAGACTCCAGAGAGTGCACTGGCACCACTGGGGATGCACTGCAGTGACTCTAGAGAGTGCACCGGCACCACTGGGGATGCAGTGCAGTGAGTCCAGAGAGTGCACTGGCACCACTGGGGAAGCACTGCAGTGACTCCAGAGAGTGCACTGGCACTACTGGGGATGCAGTGCAGTGAGTCCAGAGAGTGCACTGGCACCACTGGTGATGCAGCGCAATGACTACAGAGAGTGCACTGGCACCACTGGGGATGCAGTGCAGTGAGTCCAGAAAGTGCACTGGCACCTTGGGGATGCAGTGCAGTGAGAAGTCCATAGAGTGCACTGGCACCACTGGGGATGCAGCACAGTGAGTCCAGAGAGTGCACTGGCACCACTGGGGATGCACTGCAGTGAGTCCAGAGAGTGCACTGGCGCCACTGTGGATGCAGTGCAGTGAGTCCACAGAGTGCACTGGCACCACTGGGGATGCACTGCAGAGACTCCAGAGAGTGCACTGGCACCACTGGGGATGCAGTGCAGTGACTCCAGAGAGTGCACTGGCACCACTGGGGATGCACTGCAGTGAGTCCAGAGAGTGCACTGGCACCACTGGGGATGCAGTGCAGTGAGTCCAGAGAGTGCACTGGCACCACTGGGGATGCACTGCAGTGAGTCCAGAGAGTGCACTGGCACCACTGGGGATGCAGTGAAGTGAGTCCAGAGAGTGCAGTGGCACCACTGGGTATGCAGTGCAGTGAGTGCAGAGAGTGCACTGGCACCACTGGGGATGCAGTGCAGTGAGTCCAGATAGTGCACTGGCACCACTGGGGATGCAGTGCAGTGAGTCCAGAGAGTGCACTGGCACCACTGGGGATGCAGTGCAGTGAGTGCAGAGAGTGCATTGGCACCACTGGGGATGCAGTGCGGTGAGTCCAGAGAGTGCACTGGCACCACTGGGGTTGCAGGGCTGTAAGTCCAGAGAGTGCACTGGCACCACTGGGGATGCAGTGCAGTGAGTCCAGAGAGTGCACTGGCACCACTGGGGATGCACTGCAGTGAGTCCAGAGAGTGCACTGGCACCACTGGTGATGCAGTACAGTGAGTCCAGAGAGTGCACTGGCACCACTGGGGATGCACTGCAGAGACTCCAGAGAGTGCACTGGCACCACTGGGGATGCACTGCAGTGACTCTAGAGAGTGCACCGGCACCACTGGGGATGCAGTGCAGTGAGTCCAGAGAGTGCACTGGCACCACTGGGGAAGCACTGCAGTGACTCCAGAGAGTGCACTGGCACCACTGGGGATGCAGTGCAGTGAGTGCAGAGAGTGCACTGGCACCACTGGGGATGCATCGCAATGACTACAGAGAGTGCACTGGCACCACTGGGGATGCAGTGCAGTGAGTCCAGAGAGTGCACTGGCACCACTGGGGGTGCAGTGCAGTGAGTCCAGAGAGTGCACTGGCACCACTGGGGATGCACTGCAGTGAGTCCAGAGAGTGCACTGGCACCACTGGGGATGCAGTACAGTGAGTCCACAGAGTGCACTGGCACCACTGGGGATGCACTGCAGAGACTCCAGAGAGTGCACTGGCACCACTGGGGATGCAGTGCAGTGAGTCCAGAGAGTGCACTGGCACCACTGGGGATGCACTGCAGTGAGTCCAGAGAGTGCACTGGCACCACTGGGGATGCAGTGCAGTGAGTCCAGATAGTGCACTGGCACCACTGGGGATGCAGTGCAGTGAGTCCAGAGAGTGCACTGGCACCAATGGGAATGCACTGCTGTGAGTCCAGAGAGTGCACTGGCACCACTGGGGATGCACTGCAGTGAGTCCAGAGAGTGCACTGGCACCACTGGGGATGCAGTGTAGTGAGTGCAGAGAGTGCACTGGCTCCTTGGGGATGCAGTGCAGTGAGTCCAGAGAGTGCATTGGCACCACTGGGGATGCAGTGCAGTGAGTCCAGAGAGTGCACTGGCACCACTGGGGATGCACTGCAGTGAGTCCATAGAGTGCACTGGCACCAATGGGAATGCACTGCTGTGAGTCCAGAAAGTGCACTGGCACCACTGGGGATGCACTGCAGTGAGTCCAGAGAGTGCACTGGCACCTTGGGGATGCAGTGCAGTGAGTCCAGAGAGTGCACTGGTACCACTGGGGATGCAGCGCAATGACTACAGAGAGTGCACTGGCACCACTGGGGATGCAGTGCTGTGAGTCCAGAGAGTGCACTGGCACCACTGGGGATGCAGTGCAGTGAGTCCAGAGAGTGCACTGGCACCACTGGGGATGCACTGTAGTGAGTCCAGAGAGTGCACTGGCACCACTGGGGATGCAGTGCAGTGAGTCCAGAGAGTGCACTGGCACCACTCTGGATGCAGTGCGGTGAGTCCAGAGAGTGCACTGGCGCCACTGTGGATGCAGTACAGTGAGTCCACAGAGTGCACTGGCACCACTGGGGATGCACTGCAGTGAGTCCAGAGAGTGCACTGGCACCACTGGGGATGCAGTGCAGTGAGTCCAGAGAGTGCACTGGCACCACTGGGGATGCACTGCAGAGACTCCAGAGAGTGCACTGGCACCACTGGGGATGCACTGCAGTGACTCTAGAGAGTGCACCGGCACCACTGGGGATGCAGTGCAGTGAGTCCAGAGAGTGCACTGGCACCACTGGTGATGCAGTACAGTGAGTCCACAGAGTGCACTGGCACCACTGGGGATGCAGTGCAGTGAGTCCAGAGAGTGCACTGGCACCACTGGGGATGCACTGCAGTGACTCTAGAGAGTGCACCGGCACCACTGGGGATGCAGTGCAGTGAGTCCAGAGAGTGCACTGGCACCACTGGGGAAGCACTGCAGTGAGTCCAGAGAGTGCACTGGCACCACTGGGGATGCAGAGCAGTGAGTCCAGAGAGTGCACTGGCACCACTGGTGATGCAGTGCAGTGAGTCCAGAGAGTGCACTGGCACCACTGGGGATGCAGTGCAGTGAGTCCAGAGAGTGCACTGGCACCACTGGGGATGCAGTGCAGTGAGCACAAAGAGTGCACTGGCACCACTGGGGATGCAGTGCAGTGAGTCCAGAGAGTTAACTGGCACCACAGGGTATGCAGTGCAGTGAGTCCACAGAGTGCACTGGCACCACTGGGGATGCAGTACTGTAAGTCCAGAGAGTGCACTGGCACCACTGGGGATGCAGTGCAGTGAGTCCAGAGAGTGCACTGGCACCACTGGGGATGCAGTACAGTGAGTCCACAGAGTGCACTGGCACCACTGGGGATGCACTGCAGAGACTCCAGAGAGTGCACTGGCACCACTGGGGATGCACTGCAGTGACTCTAGAGAGTGCACCGGCACCACTGGGGATGCAGTGCAGTGAGTCCAGAGAGTGCACTGGCACCACTGGGGAAGCACTGCAGTGACTCCAGAGAGTGCACTGGCACTACTGGGGATGCAGTGCAGTGAGTCCAGAGAGTGCACTGGCACCACTGGTGATGCAGCGCAATGACTACAGAGAGTGCACTGGCACCACTGGGGATGCAGTGCAGTGAGTCCAGAAAGTGCACTGGCACCTTGGGGATGCAGTGCAGTGAGAAGTCCATAGAGTGCACTGGCACCACTGGGGATGCAGCACAGTGAGTCCAGAGAGTGCACTGGCACCACTGGGGATGCACTGCAGTGAGTCCAGAGAGTGCACTGGCGCCACTGTGGATGCAGTGCAGTGAGTCCACAGAGTGCACTGGCACCACTGGGGATGCACTGCAGAGACTCCAGAGAGTGCACTGGCACCACTGGGGATGCAGTGCAGTGAGTCCAGAGAGTGCACTGGCACCACTGGGGATGCACTGCAGTGAGTCCAGAGAGTGCACTGGCACCACTGGGGATGCAGTGCAGTGAGTCCAGAGAGTGCACTGGCACCACTGGGGATGCACTGCAGTGAGTCCAGAGAGTGCACTGGCACCACTGGGGATGCAGTGAAGTGAGTCCAGAGAGTGCAGTGGCACCACTGGGGATGCAGTGCAGTGAGTCCAGAGAGTGCACTGGCACCACTGGGGATGCAGTGCAGTGAGTCCAGATAGTGCACTGGCACCACTGGGGATGCAGTGCAGTGAGTCCAGAGAGTGCACTGGCACCACTGGGGATGCAGTGCAGTGAGTGCAGAGAGTGCATTGGCACCACTGGGGATGCAGTGCGGTGAGTCCAGAGAGTGCACTGGCACCACTGGGGTTGCAGGGCTGTAAGTCCAGAGAGTGCACTGGCACCACTGGGGATGCAGTGCAGTGAGTCCAGAGAGTGCACTGGCACCACTGGGGATGCACTGCAGTGAGTCCAGAGAGTGCACTGGCACCACTGGTGATGCAGTACAGTGAGTCCACAGAGTGCACTGGCACCACTGGGGATGCACTGCAGAGACTCCAGAGAGTGCACTGGCACCACTGGGGATGCACTGCAGTGACTCTAGAGAGTGCACCGGCACCACTGGGGATGCAGTGCAGTGAGTCCAGAGAGTGCACTGGCACCACTGGGGAAGCACTGCAGTGACTCCAGAGAGTGCACTGGCACCACTGGGGATGCAGTGCAGTGAGTGCAGAGAGTGCACTGGCACCACTGGGGATGCATCGCAATGACTACAGAGAGTGCACTGGCACCACTGGGGATGCAGTGCAGTGAGTCCAGAGAGTGCACTGGCACCACTGGGGGTGCAGTGCAGTGAGTCCAGAGAGTGCACTGGCACCACTGGGGATGCACTGCAGTGAGTCCAGAGAGTGCACTGGCACCACTGGGGATGCAGTACAGTGAGTCCACAGAGTGCACTGGCACCACTGGGGATGCACTGCAGAGACTCCAGAGAGTGCACTGGCACCACTGGGGATGCAGTGCAGTGAGTCCAGAGAGTGCACTGGCACCACTGGGGATGCACTGCAGTGAGTCCAGAGAGTGCACTGGCACCACTGGGGATGCAGTGCAGTGAGTCCAGATAGTGCACTGGCACCACTGGGGATGCAGTGCAGTGAGTCCAGAGAGTGCACTGGCACCAATGGGAATGCACTGCTGTGAGTCCAGAGAGTGCACTGGCACCACTGGGGATGCACTGCAGTGAGTCCAGAGAGTGCACTGGCACCACTGGGGATGCAGTGTAGTGAGTGCAGAGAGTGCACTGGCACCTTGGGGATGCAGTGCAGTGAGTCCAGAGAGTGCATTGGCACCACTGGGGATGCAGTGCAGTGAGTCCAGAGAGTGCACTGGCACCACTGGGGATGCACTGCAGTGAGTCCATAGAGTGCACTGGCACCAATGGGAATGCACTGCTGTGAGTCCAGAAAGTGCACTGGCACCACTGGGGATGCACTGCAGTGAGTCCAGAGAGTGCACTGGCACCTTGGGGATGCAGTGCAGTGAGTCCAGAGAGTGCACTGGTACCACTGGGGATGCAGCGCAATGACTACAGAGAGTGCACTGGCACCACTGGGGATGCAGTGCTGTGAGTCCAGAGAGTGCACTGGCACCACTGGGGATGCAGTGCAGTGAGTCCAGAGAGTGCACTGGCACCACTGGGGATGCACTGTAGTGAGTCCAGAGAGTGCACTGGCACCACTGGGGATGCAGTGCAGTGAGTCCAGAGAGTGCACTGGCACCACTCTGGATGCAGTGCGGTGAGTCCAGAGAGTGCACTGGCGCCACTGTGGATGCAGTACAGTGAGTCCACAGAGTGCACTGGCACCACTGGGGATGCACTGCAGTGAGTCCAGAGAGTGCACTGGCACCACTGGGGATGCAGTGCAGTGAGTCCAGAGAGTGCACTGGCACCACTGGGGATGCACTGCAGAGACTCCAGAGAGTGCACTGGCACCACTGGGGATGCACTGCAGTGACTCTAGAGAGTGCACCGGCACCACTGGGGATGCAGTGCAGTGAGTCCAGAGAGTGCACTGGCACCACTGGTGATGCAGTACAGTGAGTCCACAGAGTGCACTGGCACCACTGGGGATGCCATGCAGAGACTCCAGAGAGTGCACTGGCACCACTGGGGATGCACTGCAGTGACTCTAGAGAGTGCACCGGCACCACTGGGGATGCAGTGCAGTGAGTCCAGAGAGTGCACTGGCACCACTGGGGAAGCACTGCAGTGAGTCCAGAGAGTGCACTGGCACCACTGGGGATGCAGAGCAGTGAGTCCAGAGAGTGCACTGGCACCACTGGTGATGCAGTGCAGTGAGTCCAGAGAGTGCACTGGCACCACTGGGGATGCAGTGCAGTGAGTCCAGGGAGAGCACTGGCACCACTGGGGATGCAGTGCAGTGAGTCCAGAGAGTGCACTGGCACCACTGGGGATGCAGTGCAGTGAGTCCAGAGAGTGCACTGGCACCACAGGGTATGCAGTGCAGTGAGTCCACAGAGTGCACTGGCACCACTGGGGATGCAGTACTGTAAGTCCAGAGAGTGCACTGGCACCACTGGGGATGCAGTGCAGTGAGTCCAGAGAGTGCACTGGCACCACTGGGGATGCAGTACAGTGAGTCCACAGAGTGCACTGGCACCACTGGGGATGCACTGCAGAGACTCCAGAGAGTGCACTGGCACCACTGGGGATGCACTGCAGTGACTCTAGAGAGTGCACCGGCACCACTGGGGATGCAGTGCAGTGAGTCCAGAGAGTGCACTGGCACCACTGGGGAAGCACTGCAGTGACTCCAGAGAGTGCACTGGCACTACTGGGGATGCAGTGCAGTGAGTCCAGAGAGTGCACTGGCACCACTGGTGATGCAGCGCAATGACTACAGAGAGTGCACTGGCACCACTGGGGATGCAGTGCAGTGAGTCCAGAAAGTGCACTGGCACCTTGGGGATGCAGTGCAGTGAGAAGTCCATAGAGTGCACTGGCACCACTGGGGATGCAGCACAGTGAGTCCAGAGAGTGCACTGGCACCACTGGGGATGCACTGCAGTGAGTCCAGAGAGTGCACTGGCGCCACTGTGGATGCAGTGCAGTGAGTCCACAGAGTGCACTGGCACCACTGGGGATGCACTGCAGAGACTCCAGAGAGTGCACTGGCACCACTGGGGATGCAGTGCAGTGAGTCCAGAGAGTGCACTGGCACCACTGGGGATGCACTGCAGTGAGTCCAGAGAGTGCACTGGCACCACTGGGGATGCAGTACAGTGAGTCCAGAGAGTGCACTGGCACCACTGGGTATGCAGTGCAGTGAGTCCAGAGAGTGCACTGGCACCACTGGGGATGCAGTGAAGTGAGTCCAGAGAGTGCAGTGGCACCACTGGGGATGCAGTGCAGTGAGTGCAGAGAGTGCACTGGCACCACTGGGGATGCAGTGCAGTGAGTCCAGATAGTGCACTGGCACCACTGGGGATGCAGTGCAGTGAGTCCAGAGAGTGCACTGGCACCACTGGGGATGCAGTGCAGTGAGTGCAGAGAGTGCATTGGCACCACTGGGGATGCAGTGCGGTGAGTCCAGAGAGTGCACTGGCACCACTGGGGTTGCAGGGCTGTAAGTCCAGAGAGTGCACTGGCACCACTGGGGATGCAGTGCAGTGAGTCCAGAGAGTGCACTGGCACCACTGGGGATGCACTGCAGTGAGTCCAGAGAGTGCACTGGCACCACTGGTGATGCAGTACAGTGAGTCCAGAGAGTGCACTGGCACCACTGGGGATGCACTGCAGAGACTCCAGAGAGTGCACTGGCACCACTGGGGATGCACTGCAGTGACTCTAGAGAGTGCACCGGCACCACTGGGGATGCAGTGCAGTGAGTCCAGAGAGTGCACTGGCACCACTGGGGAAGCACTGCAGTGACTCCAGAGAGTGCACTGGCACCACTGGGGATGCAGTGCAGTGAGTGCAGAGAGTGCACTGGCACCACTG
>NW_028153610.1:20000-61000 GCF_964211835.1 Anser anser | reverse complement strand
GTGCAGTGAATCCAGAGAGTGCACTGGCACCACTGGGGATGCAGTGCAGTGAGTCCAGAGAGTGCACTGGCACCAGTGGGGATTCAAGGCAGTTAGTCCAGAGAATGCACTGGCAACACTGGGGATGCAGTGCAGTGAGTCCAGAGATTGCACTGGCACCACTGGGGATGCACTGCAGTGAGTCCAGAGAGTGCACTGGCACCAGTGGAGATTCAATGCAGTTAGTCCAGAAAATGCACTGGCACCACTGGCGATGCACTGCATTGAGTCCAGAGAGTGCACTGGCACCACTGGGGATGCAGTGCAGTGAGTCCAGAGAGTGCACTGGCACCAGTGGGGATGCAGTGCAGTGAATCCAGAGAGTGCACTGGCACCACTGGGAATGCAGTGCAGTGAGTCCAGAGAGTGCACAGGCACCACTGGGGATGCAGTGCAGTGAGTCCAGAGAGTGCACTGGCACCACTGGGGATGCAGTGCAGTGAGTCCAGAGAGTGCACTGGCACCACTGGCGATGCACTGCAGTGAGTCCAGAGAGTGCTCTGTCACCACTGGGGATGCAGCGCAGTGACTCCAGAGAGTGCACTGGCACCACTGGGGATGCAGTGCAGTGAGTCCAGAGAGTGCACTGGCACCACTGGCGATGCAGTGCAGTGAGTCCAGAGAGTGCACTGGCACCACTGGGGATGCAGTGCAGTGAATCCAGAGAGTGCACTGGCACCACTGGGAATGCAGTGCAGTGAGTCCAGAGAGTGCACAGGCACCACTGGGGATGCAGTGCAGTGAGTCCAGAGAGTGCACTGGCACCACTGGGGATGCAGTGCAGTGAGTCCAGAGAGTGCACTGGCACCACTGGCGATGCAGTGCAGTGAGTCCAGAGAGTGCTCTGTCACCACTGGGGATGCAGCGCAGTGACTCCAGAGAGTGCACTGGCACCACTGGGGATGCAGTGCAGTGAGTCCAGAGAGTGCACTGGCACCTTGGGAATGCAGTGCAGTGAGTCGAAAGAGTGCACTGGCAACACTAGGGATGCATTGCAGTGAGTCCAGAGAGTGCACTGGCACTCCTCGGAATGCACTGCATTGAGTCCAGAGAGTGCACAGGCACCACTGGGGATGCTGTGCAGTGAGTCCAGAGAGTGCACTGGCACCACTGGGGATGCAGTGCAGTGAGTCCAGAGAGTGCTCTGTCACCACTGGTGATGCAGCGCAGTGACTACAGAGAGTGCACTGGCACCACTGGGGATGCACTGAAGTGAGTCCAGAGAGTGCACTGGCACCACTGGGGATGCAGTGCATTGAGTGCAGAGAGTGCACTGGCACCACTGGGGATGCAGTGCAGTGACTCCAGAGAGTGCACTGGCACCACTGGGGATGCAGTGCAGTGACTCCAGAGAGTGCACTGGCACCACTGGGGATGCACTGCAGTGAGTCCAGAGAGTGCACTGGCACCACTGGGGATGCACTGCAGTGAGTCCAGAGAGTGCACTGGCACTACTGGGGATGCAGTGCAGTGAGTGCAGAGAGTGCACTGGCACCACTGGGGATGCACTGCAGTGAGTCCAGAGAGTGCACTGGCACCACTGGGGATGCACTGCAGTGAGTCCAGAGAGTGCACTGGCACTACTGAGGATGCAGTGCAGTGAGTCCAGAGAGTGCACTGGCACCACTGGGGATGCACTGCAGTGAGTCCAGAGAGTGCACTGGCACCACTGGGGATGCACTGCAGTGAGTCCGCAGAGTGCACTGGCACCACTGGGGATGCAGTGCAGTGAGTCCAGAGAGTGCACTGGCACCACTGGGGATGCACTGCAGTGAGTCCAGAGAGTGCACTGGCACCACTGTGGATGCACTGCAGTGAGTCCAGAGAGTGCACTGGCACCAGTGGGGTCTTCTTCTTCTTCTTCTTCTTCTTCTGCTTCTTCTAATTCTTCTTCTTCTTCTTCTTTTCTTCTTTTCCTTTAAATTCTTCAAATTCTTCATATTCCTAAAAATCTCCTTCAATTTCATCGGCGTGTTCTCTTCTTCTTCTTCTTCTTCTTCTACTTCTTCTTCTTCTTTTTCTTCTTCTTCTTTCCTTCTTCTTCTTCTTCTTCTTTTCTTCTTTTCCTTTAAATTCTTCAAATTCTTCATATTCCTAAAAATCTCCAATTTCATCGCAGTGTTTTCTTCTTCGTCTTCGTCTTCCTCTTCCTCTTCCTCTTCTTCTTCTTCTTCTTCTTCTTCTTCTTCTTCTCCTTCTTCTTCTTCTTCTTCTTCTTCTTCTCCTTCTTCTTCTCCTTCTTCTTCTTCTTCTTCTTCTTCTTCTTCTTCTTCTCCTTCTTCTCTTTCTTCTTCTTCTTCTTCTTCTTCTTCTTCTCCTTCTTCTTCTTCTTCTTCTTCTCCTACTTCTTCTTCTTCTTTTCCCCCTCTTCTTCTTCTTCTTCTTCTTCTTCTTCTTCTTCTTCTTCTTCTTCTTCTTCTTCTTCTTCTTCTTCTTCTTCTTCTTCTTCTTCTTCTTCTTCTTCTTCTCCTCCTTCTTCTCCTTCTTCTCCTTCTTCTCCTTCTTCTACTTCTTCTCCTTCTTCTCCTTCTTCTCCTTCTTCTTCTTCTTCTTCTTCTTCTTCTTTGCTCCTTTTCCTTTAAATTCTTCAAGTTCTTCGTATTCTTAAAAATCTCCTTCAATTTCATCGGCCTGTACACTTCTTCTTCTTCTTCTTCTTCTTCTTCTGCTTCTGCTCCTGCTTCTTCTACTTCTTCTTCTTCTTCTTCTTCTTCTTCTTCTTCTTCTTCTTCTTCTTTTCTTCTTTTCCTTTAAATTCTTCAAATTCTTCATATTCCTAAAAATCTCCATCAATTTCATCGGCGTGTTCTCTTCTTCTTCTTCTTCTTCTTCTACTTCTTCTTCTTCTTTTTCTTCTTCTTCTTTCCTTCTTCTTCTTCTTCTTCTTTTCTTCTTTTCCTTTAAATTCTTCAAATTCTTCATATTCCTAAAAATCTTTTTCAATTTCATCGGCCTGTACTACTACTACTACTACTACTACTACTACTACTCTTCTTCTTCTTCTTCTTCTTCTTCTTCTTCTTCTTCTTCTTCTTCCTTCTTCTTCTTCTTCTTCTTCTTCTTCTTCTTCTTCTTCTTCTTCTTCTTCTTCTTCTTCTTCTTCTTCTTCTTCTTCTACTTCTTCTTCTTCTTCTTCTTCTTTGTCTTTTCTTCTTCTTCTTCTTCTTCTTCTTCTTCTTCTTCTTCTTCTTCTTCTTCTTCTTCTGCTTCTTCTAATTCTTCTTCTTCTTCTTCTTCTTCTTCTTCTTCTTCTTCTTCTTCTTCTTCTTCTTCTTCTTTTCTTCTTTTCCTTTAAATTCTTCAAATTCTTCATATTCCTAAAAATCTCCTTCAATTTCATCGGCGTGTTCTCTTCTTCTTCTTCTTCTTCTTCTACTTCTTCTTCTTCTTTTTCTTCTTCTTCTTTCCTTCTTCTTCTTCTTCTTCTTTTCTTCTTTTCCTTTAAATTCTTCAAATTCTTCATATTCCTAAAAATCTCCTTCAATTTCATCGGCGTGTTCTCTTCTTCTGCTTCTTCTTCTTCTACTTCTTCTTCTTCTTTTTCTTCTTCTTCTTTCCTTCTTCTTCTTCTTCTTCTTTTCTTCTCTGGAGTCACTGCACTGCATCCCAGTGGTGCCACTGCACTCTCTGGACTCACTGCAGTGCATCCCCAGTGGTGCCAGTGCACTCTCTGGAGTCACTGCGCTGCATCCCCAGTGGTGCCAGTGCACTCTCTGGACTCACTGCACTGCATCCCCAGTGGTGCCAGTGCACTCTCTGGACTCACTGCAGTGCATCCCCAGTGGTGCCAGTGCACTCTCTGGACTCACTGCACTGCATCCCCAGTGGTGCCAGTGCAGTCTCTGGAGTCACTGCAGTGCATCCCCAGTGGTGCCAGTGCAATCTCTGGACTCACCGGGGTACATCCCCAGTGGTGCCAGTGCACTCTCTGGACTCACTGCACTGCATCCCCAGTGGTGCCAGTGCACTCTCTGGACTCACTGCACTGCATCCCCAGTGGTGCCAGTGCTCTCTCTGGACTCACTGCACTGCATCCCCAGTGGTGCCAGTGCACTCTCTGGACTCACTGCACTGCATCCGCAGTGGTGCCAGTGCACTCTCTGGACTCACTGCACTGCATCCCCAGTGGTGCCAGTGCACTCTCTGGATTCACTGCACTGCATCCCCAGTGGTGCCAGTGCACTCTCTGGAGTCACTGCAGTGCATCCCCAGTGGTGCCAGTGCACTCTCTGGACTCACTGCACTGCATCCCCAGTGGTGCCAGTGCACTCTGTGGACTCACTGCACTGCATCCCCATGGTGCCAGCGCACTCTCTGGAGTCACTGCACTACATACCCAAGGTGCCAGTTCACTCTCTGGACTCACTGCACTGCATCCCCAGTGGTGCCAGTGCAATCTCTGGACTCACTGCAGTGCATCCCCAGTGGTGCCAGTGCACTCTCTGGACTCACTGCACTGCATCCCCAGTGGTGCCAGTGCACTCTCTGGACTCACTGCAGTGCATCCCCTGTGGTGCCAGTGCACTCTGTGGACTCACGGCACTGCATCCCAAGTGGTGCCAGTGCACTCTCTGGACTCACTGCACTGCATCCCCAGTGGTGCCAGTGCACTCTCTGGAGTCACTGCACTGCATCCCCAGTGATGCCAGTGCACTCTCTGGACTCACTGCAGTGCATCCCCAGTGGTGCCAGTGCACTCTCTGGACTCACTGCACTGCATCCGCAGTGGTGCCAGTGCTCTCTCTGGACTCACTGCACTGCATCCCCAGTGGTGCCAGTGCACTCTCTGGACTCACTGCACTGCATCCGCAGTGGTGCCAGTGCACTCTCTGGACTCACTGCACTGCATCCCCAGTGGTGCCAGTGCACTCTCTGGATTCATTGCACTGCATCCCCAGTGGTGCCAGTGCACTCTCTGGACTCACTGCAGTGCATCGCCAGTGGTGCCAGTGCACTCTCTGGACTCACTGCACTGCATCCCCAGTGGTGCCAGTGCACTCTCTGGATTCACTGCACTGCATCCCCACTGGTGCCAGTGCACTCTCTGGACTCACTGCAGTGCATCCCCAGTGGTGCCAGTGCACTCTCTGGACTCAGTGCCCTGCATCCCCAGTGGTGCCAGTGCACTCTCTGGACTCACTGCACTGCATCCCCAGTGGTGCCAGTGCACTCTCTGGACTCAGTGCAGTGCATCCCCAGTGGTGCCAGTGCACTCTCTGGACTCACTGCACTGCATCCGCAGTGGTGCCAGTGCACTCTCTGGACTCACTGCACTGCATCCCCAGTGGTGCCAGTGCACTCTCTGGATTCACTGCACTGCATCCCCAGTGGTGCCAGTGCACTCTCTGGAGTCACTGCAGTGCATCCCCAGTGGTGCCAGTGCACTCTCTGGACTCACTGCACTGCATCCCCAGTGGTGCCAGTGCACTCTCTGGACTCACTGCACTGCATCCCCAGTGGTTCCAGTGCACTCTCTGGACTCACTGCACTGCATCCCCAGTGGTGCCAGTGCACTCTCTGGAGTCACTGCGCTGCATCCCCAGTGGTGACAGAGCACTCTCTGGACTCACTGCAGTGCATCGCCAGTGGTGCCAGTGCACTCTCTGGACTCACTGCACTGCATCCCCAGTGGTGCCAGTGCACTCTCTGGACTCACTGCACTGCATCCCCAGTGGTGCCTGTGCACTCTCTGGACTCACTGCACTGCATTCCCAGTGGTGCCAGTGCACTCTCTGGATTCACTGCACTGCATCCCCACTGGTGCCAGTGCACTCTCTGGACTCACTGCACTGCATCCCCAGTGGTGCCAGTGCACTCTCTGGACTCAATGCAGTGCATCGCCAGTGGTGCCAGTGTATTCTCTGGACTAACTGCATTGAATCCCCACTGGTGCCAGTGCACTCTCTGGACTCACTGCAGTGCATCCCCAGTGGTGCCAGTGCACTCTCTGGACTCACTGCACTGCATCCCCAGTGTTGCCAGTGCATTCTCTGGACTAACTGCCTTGAATCCCCACTGGTGCCAGTGCACTCTGCGGACTCACTGCAGTGCATCCCCAGTAGTGCCAGTGCACTCTCTGGACTCACTGCAGTGCATTCCCAGTGGTGCCAGTGCACTCTCTGGAGTCACTGCGCTGCATCCCCAGTGGTGACAGAGCACTCTCTGGACTCACTGCCCTGCATCCCCAGTGGTGCCAGTGCACTCTCTGGACTCACTGCACTGCATCCCCTGTGGTGCCTGTGCACTCTCTGGACTCACTGCACTGCATTCCCAGTGGTGCCAGTGCACTCTCTGGATTCACTGCACTGCATCCCCACTGGTGCCAGTGCACTCTCTGGACTCACTGCACTGCATCCCCAGTGGTGCCAGTGCACTCTCTGGACTCAATGCAGTGCATCGCCAGTGGTGCCAGTGCATTCTCTGGACTAACTGCATTGAATCCCCACTGGTGCCAGTGCACTCTCTGGACTCACGACAGTGCATCCCCAGTGGTGCCAGTGCACTCTCTGGACTCACTGCACTGCATCCCCAGTGTTGCCAGTGCATTCTCTGGACTAACTGCCTTGAATCCCCACTGGTGCCAGTGCACTCTCTGGACTAACTGCACTGCATCCCCAGTGGTGCCAGTGCACTCTCTGGATTCACTGCACTGCATCCCCACTGGTGCCAGTGCACTCTCTGGACTCACTGCAGTGCATCCCCAGTGGTGCCAGTGCACTCTCTGGACTCACTGCCCTGCATCCCCAGTGGTGCCAGTGCACTCTCTGGGCTCACTGCACTGCATGGCCAGTGGTGCCAGTGCACTCTCTGGATTCACTGCACTGCATCCCCAGTGGTGCCAGTGCACTCTCTGGACTCACTGCAGTGCATCGCCAGTGGTGCCAGTGCACTCTCTGGACTCAATGCAATGCATCCCTAGTGTTGCCAGTGCACTCTCTGGACTCACTGCACTGCATCCCCAGTGGTGCCAGTGCACTCTCTGGACTCACTGCACTGCATCCCCAGTGGTGCCGGTGCACTCTCTGGACTCACTGCACTGCATCCCCAGTGGTGCCGGTGCACTCTCTGGACTCACTGCACTGCATCCCCAGTGTTGCCAGTGCATTCTCTGGACTAACTGCATTGAATCCCAAGTGGTGCCAGTGCACTCTCTGGACTCACTGCACTGCATCCCCAGTGGTTCCAGTGCACTATCTGGATTCACTGCACTGCATCCCCAGTGGTGCCAGTGCACTCTCTGGACTCACTGCACTGCATCCCCAATGGTGCCTGTGCACTCTATGGACTCAACGCAGTGCATTCCGAGGAGTGCCAGTGCACTCTCTGGACTCACTGCAGTGCATCCCGAGTGGTGCCAGTGCACTCTCTGGACTCACTGCACTGCATCCCCAGTGGTGCCAGTGCATTCTCTGGACTCACTGCAGTGCATCCCCTGTGGTGCCAGTGCACTCTATGGACTCACTGCACTGCATCCCCAGTGGTGCCAGTGCACTCTCTGGACTCACTGCAGTGCATCCGCAGTGGTGCCAGTGCACTCTCTGGAGTCACTGCAGTGCATCCCCAGTGGTGCCAGTGCACTCTCTGGACTCACTGCACTGCATTCCCTGTGGTGCCAGTGCACTCTCTGGACTCACTGCACTGCATCCCCAGTGGTGCCAGTGCACTCTCCGGACTCAGTGCAGTGCATCCCCAGTGGTGCCAGTGCACTCTCTGGACTCACTGCACTGCATCCCCTGTGGTGCCTGTGCACTCTCTGGACTCACTGCACTGCATTCCCTGTGGATCCAGTGCACTCTCTGGATTCACTGCACTGCATCCCCACTGGTGCCAGTGCACTCTCTGGACTCACTGCACTGCATCCCCAGTGGTGCCAGTGCACTCTCTGGACTCAATGCAGTGCATTGCCAGTGGTGCCAGTGCATTCTCTGGACTAACTGCATTGAATCCCCACTGGTGCCAGTGCACTCTCTGGACTCACTGCACTGCATCCCCAGTGGTGCCAGTGCACTCTCTGGACTCACTGCACTGCATCCCCAGTGGTGCCAGTGCATTCTCTGGACTAACTGCCTTGAATCCCCACTGGTGCAGGTGCACTCTCTGGACTCACTGCACTGCATCCCCAGTGGTGCCAGTGCACTCTCTGGATTCACTGCACTGCATCCCCACTGGTGACAGAGCACTCTCTGGACTCACTGCAGTGCATCCCCAGTGGTGCCAGTGCACTCTCTGGATTCACTGCACTGCATCCCCAGTGGTGACAGAGCACTCACTGGACTCACTGCACTGCATCCCCAGTGGTGCCAGTGCACTCTCTGGATTCATTGCACTGCATCCCCAGTGGTGCCAGTGCACTCTCTGGACTCACTGCAGTGCATCGCCAGTGGTGCCAGTGCACTCTCTGGACTCAATGCAATGCATCCCTAGTGTTGCCAGTGCACTCTCTGGACTCACTGCACTGCATCCCCAATGGTGCCTGTGCACTCTATGGACTCAATGCAGTGCATTCCGAGGAGTGCCAGTGCACTCTCTGGACTCACTGCAGTGCATCCCGAGTGGTGCCAGTGCACTCTCTGGACTCACTGCACTGCATCCCCAGTGGTGCCAGTGCACTCTCTGGACTCACTGCAGTGCATCCCCTGTGGTGCCAGTGCACTCTGTGGACTCACTGCACTGCATCCCCAGTGGTGCCAGTGCACTCTCTGGACTCACTGCAGTGCATCCCCAGAGGTGCCAGTGTACTCTCTGGACTCACTGCAGTGCATCCCCAGTGGTGCCAGTGCACTCTCTGGACTCACTGCAGTGCATCCCCAGTGGTGCCAGTGCACTCTCTGGAGTCACTGCAGTGCATCCCCAGTGGTGCCAGTGAACTCTCTGGACTCACTGCACTGCATTCCCTGTGGTGCCCGTGCACTCTCTGGACTCACTGCACTGCATCCCCAGTGGTGCCAGTGCACTCTCTGGACTCACTGCACTGCATCCCCAGTGGTGCCAGTGAACCCTCTGGACTCACTGCACTGCATCCCCAGTGGTGCCAGTGCACTCTCTGGATTCACTGCAGTGCATCCGAAGTGGTGCCAGTGCACTCTCTGGAGTCACTGCGCTGCATCCCCAGTGGTGCCAGTGCACTCTCTGGACTCACTGCAGTGCATCCCCAGTGTTGCCAGTGCACTCGCTGGACTCACTGCACTGCATCCCCAGTGGTGCCAGTGCACTCTCTGGACTCACTGCAGTGCATCCTCAGTGGTGCCAGTGCACTCTCTGGATTCACTGCACTGCATCCGCAGTGGTGACAGAGCACTCTCTGGACTCACTGCAGTGCATCGCCAGTGGTGCCAGTGCACTCTCTGGACTCACTGCAGTGCATCCCGAGTGGTGCCAGTGCACTCTCTGGACTCACTGCACTGCATCCCCAGTGGTGCCTGTGCACTCTCTGGACTCACTGCACTGCATTCCCAGTGGTGCCAGTGCACTCTCTGGATTCACTGCACTGCATCCCCACTGGTGCCAGTGCACTCTCTGGACTCACTGCACTGCATCCCCAGTGGTGCCAGTGCACTCTCTGGACTCAATGCAGTGCATTGCCAGTGGTGCCAGTGCATTCTCTGGACTAACTGCATTGAATCCCCACTGGTGCCAGTGCACTCTCTGGACTCACTGCACTGCATCCCCAGTGGTGCCAGTGCACTCTCTGGACTCACTGCACTGCATCCCCAGTGGTGCCAGTGCATTCTCTGGACTAACTGCCTTGAATCCCCACTGGTGCAGGTGCACTCTCTGGACTCACTGCACTGCATCCCCAGTGGTGCCAGTGCACTCTCTGGATTCACTGCACTGCATCCCCACTGGTGACAGAGCACTCTCTGGACTCACTGCAGTGCATCGCCAGTGGTGCCAGTGCACTCTCTGGATTCACTGCACTGCATCCCCAGTGGTGACAGAGCACTCACTGGACTCACTGCACTGCATCCCCAGTGGTGCCAGTGCACTCTCTGGATTCATTGCACTGCATCCCCAGTGGTGCCAGTGCACTCTCTGGACTCACTGCAGTGCATCGCCAGTGGTGCCAGTGCACTCTCTGGACTCAATGCAATGCATCCCTAGTGTTGCCAGTGCACTCTCTGGACTCACTGCACTGCATCCCCAGTGGTGCCAGTGCACTCTCTAGATTCACTGCACTGCATCCCCAGTGGTGCAAGTGAACTCTCTGGACTCACTGCACTGCATCCCCAGTGGTGCCAGTGCATTCTCTGGACTAACTGCATTGAATCCCAAGTGGTGCCAGTGCACTCTCTGGACTCACTGCACTGCATCCCCAGTGGTGCCAGTGCACTCTCTGGATTCACTGCCCTGCATCCCCAGTGGTGCCAGTGCACTCTCTGGACTCACTGCACTGCATCCCCAGTGGTGCCAGTGCACTCTCTGGACTCACTGCACTGCATCCCCAATGGTGCCAGTGCACTCTCTGGACTCACTGCACTGCATCCCCAATGGTGCCTGTGCACTCTATGGACTCAATGCAGTGCATTCCGAGGAGTGCCAGTGCACTCTCTGGACTCACTGCAGTGCATCCCGAGTGGTGCCAGTGCACTCTCTGGACTCACTGCACTGCATCCCCAGTGGTGCCAGTGCACTCTCTGGACTCACTGCAGTGCATCCCCTGTGGTGCCAGTGCACTCTGTGGACTCACTGCACTGCATCCCCAGTGGTGCCAGTGCACTCTCTGGACTCACTGCAGTGCATCCCCAGAGGTGCCAGTGCACTCTCTGGACTCACTGCAGTGCATCCCCAGTGGTGCCAGTGCACTCTCTGGACTCACTGCAGTGCATCCGCAGTGGTGCCAGTGCACTCTCTGGAGTCACTGCAGTGCATCCCCAGTGGTGCCAGTGAACTCTCTGGACTCACTGCACTGCATTCCCTGTGGTGCCCGTGCACTCTCTGGACTCACTGCACTGCATCCCCAGTGGTGCCAGTGCACTCTCTGGACTCACTGCACTGCATCCCCAGTGGTGCCAGTGAACCCTCTGGACTCACTGCACTGCATCCCCAGTGGTGCCAGTGCACTCTCTGGATTCACTGCAGTGCATCCGAAGTGGTGCCAGTGCACTCTCTGGAGTCACTGCGCTGCATCCCCAGTGGTGCCAGTGCACTCTCTGGACTCACTGCAGTGCATCCCCAGTGTTGCCAGTGCACTCGCTGGACTCACTGCACTGCATCCCCAGTGGTGCCAGTGCACTCTCTGGACTCACTGCAGTGCATCCTCAGTGGTGCCAGTGCACTCTCTGGATTCACTGCACTGCATCCGCAGTGGTGACAGAGCACTCTCTGGACTCACTGCAGTGCATCGCCAGTGGTGCCAGTGCACTCTCTGGACTCACTGCAGTGCATCCCGAGTGGTGCCAGTGCACTCTCTGGACTCACTGCACTGCATCCCCAGTGGTGCCTGTGCACTCTCTGGACTCACTGCACTGCATTCCCAGTGGTGCCAGTGCACTCTCTGGATTCACTGCACTGCATCCCCACTGGTGCCAGTGCACTCTCTGGACTCACTGCACTGCATCCCCAGTGGTGCCAGTGCACTCTCTGGACTCAATGCAGTGCATCGCCAGTGGTGCCAGTGCATTCTCTGGACTAACTGCATTGAATCCCCACTGGTGCCAGTGCACTCTCTGGACTCACTGCAGTGCATCCCCAGTGGTGCCATTGCACTCTCTGGACTCACTGCACTGCATCCCCAGTGTTGCCAGTGCATTCTCTGGACTAACTGCCTTGAATCCCCACTGGTGCCAGTGCACTCTCTGGATTCACTGCAGTGCATCCCCACTGGTGCCAGTGCACTCTCTGGACTCACTGCACTGCATCCCCAGTGGTGCCAGTGCACTCTGCGGACTCACTGCAGTGCATCCCCAGTAGTGCCAGTGCACTCTGTGGACTCACTGCAGTGCATCCCCAGTGGTGCCAGTGCACTCTCTGGAGTCACTGCGCTGCATCCGCAGTGGTGCCAGTGCACTCTCTGGACTCACTGCCCTGCATCCCCAGTGGTGCCAGTGCACTCTCTGGACTCACTGCACTGCATCCCCTGTGGTGCCAGTGCACTCTCTGGACTCACTGCACTGCATTCCCAGTGGTGCCAGTGCACTCTCTGGATTCACTGCACTGCATCCCCACTGGTGACAGTGCACTCTCTGGACTCACTGCACTGCATCCCCAGTGGTGCCAGTGCACTCTCTGGACTCAATGCAGTGCATCGCCAGTGGTGCCAGTGCATTCTCTGGACTAACTGCATTGAATCCCCACTGGTGCCAGTGCACTCTCTGGACTCACTGCAGTGCATCCCCAGTGGTGCCACTGCACTCTCTGGACTCACTGCACTGCATCCCCAGTGTTGCCAGTGCATTCTCTGGACTAACTGCCTTGAATCCCCACTGGTGCCAGTGCACTCTCTGGATTCACTGCAGTGCATCCCCACTGGTGCCAGTGCACTCTCTGGACTCACTGCACTGCATCCCCAGTGGTGCCAGTGCACTCTGCGGACTCACTGCAGTGCATCCCCAGTAGTGCCAGTGCACTCTCTGGACTCACTGCAGTGCATCCCCAGTGGTGCCAGTGCACTCTCTGGAGTCACTGCGCTGCATCCGCAGTGGTGCCAGTGCACTCTCTGGACTCACTGCCCTGCATCCCCAGTGGTGCCAGTGCACTCTCTGGACTCACTGCACTGCATCCCCTGTGGTGCCAGTGCACTCTCTGGACTCACTGCACTGCATTCCCAGTGGTGCCAGTGCACTCTCTGGATTCACTGCACTGCATCCCCACTGGTGACAGTGCACTCTCTGGACTCACTGCACTGCATCCCCAGTGGTGCCAGTGCACTCTCTGGACTCAATGCAGTGCATCGCCAGTGGTGCCAGTGCATTCTCTGGACTAACTGCATTGAATCCCCACTGGTGCCAGTGCACTCTCTGGACTCACTGCAGTGCATCCCCAGTGGTGCCAGTGCACTCTCTGGACTCACTGCACTGCATCCCCAGTGTTGCCAGTGCATTCTCTGGACTAACTGCCTTGAATCCCCACTGGTGCCAGTGCACTCTCTGGACTCACTGCACTGCATCCCCAGTGGTGCCAGTGCACTCTCTGGATTCACTGCACTGCATCCCCACTGGTGCCAGTGCACTCTCTGGACTCACTGCAGTGCATCCCCAGTGGTGCCAGTGCACTCTCTGGACTCACTGCACTGCATCCCCACTGGTGCCAGTGCACTCTCTGGACTCACTGCACTGCATCCCCAGTCGTGCCAGTGCACTCTCTGGATTCACTGCACTGCATCCCCAATGGTGCCTGTGCACTCTATGGACTCAATGCAGTGCATTCCGAGGAGTGCCAGTGCACTCTCTGGACTCACTGCAGTGCATCCCGAGTGGTGCCAGTGCACTCTCTGGACTCACTGCACTGCATCCCCAGTGGTGCCAGTGCACTCTCTGGACTCACTGCAGTGCATCCCCTGTGGTGCCAGTGCACTCTCTGGAGTCACTGCGCTGCATCCGCAGTGGTGCCAGTGCACTCTCTGGACTCACTGCCCTGCATCCCCAGTGGTGCCAGTGCACTCTCTGGACTCACTGCACTGCATCCCCTGTGGTGCCTGTGCACTCTCTGGACTCACTGCACTGCATTCCCAGTGGTGCCAGTGCACTCTCTGGATTCACTGCACTGCATCCCCACTGGTGACAGTGCACTCTCTGGACTCACTGCACTGCATCCCCAGTGGTGCCAGTGCACTCTCTGGACTCAATGCAGTGCATCCGAAGTGGTGCCAGTGCACTCTCTGGAGTCACTGCGCTGCATCCCCAGTGGTGCCAGTGCACTCTCTGGACTCACTGCAGTGCATCCCCAGTGTTGCCAGTGCACTCGCTGGACTCACTGCACTGCATCCCCAGTGGTGCCAGTGCACTCTCTGGACTCACTGCAGTGCATCCTCAGTGGTGCCAGTGCACTCTCTGGATTCACTGCACTGCATCCGCAGTGGTGACAGAGCACTCTCTGGACTCACTGCAGTGCATCGCCAGTGGTGCCAGTGCACTCTCTGGACTCACTGCAGTGGATCCCGAGTGGTGCCAGTGCACTCTCTGGACTCACTGCACTGCATCCCCACTGGTGCCTGTGCACTCTCTGGACTCACTGCACTGCATTCCCAGTGGTGCCAGTGCACTCTCTGGATTCACTGCACTGCATCCCCACTGGTGCCAGTGCACTCTCTGGACTCACTGCACTGCATCCCCAGTGGTGCCAGTGCACTCTCTGGACTCAATGCAGTGCATTGCCAGTGGTGCCAGTGCATTCTCTGGACTAACTGCATTGAATCCCCACTGGTGCCAGTGCACTCTCTGGACTCACTGCACTGCATCCCCAGTGGTGCCAGTGCACTCTCTGGACTCACTGCACTGCATCCCCAGTGGTGCCAGTGCATTCTCTGGACTAACTGCCTTGAATCCCCACTGGTGCAGGTGCACTCTCTGGACTCACTGCACTGCATCCCCAGTGGTGCCAGTGCACTCTCTGGATTCACTGCACTGCATCCCCACTGGTGACAGAGCACTCTCTGGACTCACTGCAGTGCATCGCCAGTGGTGCCAGTGCACTCTCTGGATTCACTGCACTGCATCCCCAGTGGTGACAGAGCACTCACTGGACTCACTGCACTGCATCCCCAGTGGTGCCAGTGCACTCTCTGGATTCATTGCACTGCATCCCCAGTGGTGCCAGTGCACTCTCTGGACTCACTGCAGTGCATCGCCAGTGGTGCCAGTGCACTCTCTGGACTCAATGCAATGCATCCCTAGTGTTGCCAGTGCACTCTCTGGACTCACTGCACTGCATCCCCAGTGGTGCCAGTGCACTCTCTAGATTCACTGCACTGCATCCCCAGTGGTGCAAGTGAACTCTCTGGACTCACTGCACTGCATCCCCAGTGGTGCCAGTGCATTCTCTGGACTAACTGCATTGAATCCCAAGTGGTGCCAGTGCACTCTCTGGACTCACTGCACTGCATCCCCAGTGGTGCCAGTGCACTCTCTGGATTCACTGCCCTGCATCCCCAGTGGTGCCAGTGCACTCTCTGGACTCACTGCACTGCATCCCCAGTGGTGCCAGTGCACTCTCTGGACTCACTGCACTGCATCCCCAATGGTGCCAGTGCACTCTCTGGACTCACTGCACTGCATCCCCAATGGTGCCTGTGCACTCTATGGACTCAATGCAGTGCATTCCGAGGAGTGCCAGTGCACTCTCTGGACTCACTGCAGTGCATCCCGAGTGGTGCCAGTGCACTCTCTGGACTCACTGCACTGCATCCCCAGTGGTGCCAGTGCACTCTCTGGACTCACTGCAGTGCATCCCCTGTGGTGCCAGTGCACTCTGTGGACTCACTGCACTGCATCCCCAGTGGTGCCAGTGCACTCTCTGGACTCACTGCAGTGCATCCCCAGAGGTGCCAGTGCACTCTCTGGACTCACTGCAGTGCATCCCCAGTGGTGCCAGTGCACTCTCTGGACTCACTGCAGTGCATCCCGAGTGGTGCCAGTGCACTCTCTGGACTCACTGCACTGCATCCCCAGTGGTGCCAGTGCACTCTCTGGACTCACTGCAGTGCATCCCCTGTGGTGCCAGTGCACTCTCTGGAGTCACTGCGCTGCATCCGCAGTGGTGCCAGTGCACTCTCTGGACTCACTGCCCTGCATCCCCAGTGGTGCCAGTGCACTCTCTGGACTCACTGCACTGCATCCCCTGTGGTGCCTGTGCACTCTCTGGACTCACTGCACTGCATTCCCAGTGGTGCCAGTGCACTCTCTGGATTCACTGCACTGCATCCCCACTGGTGACAGTGCACTCTCTGGACTCACTGCAGTGCATCCCCAGTGGTGCCAGTGCACTCTCTGGACTCACTGCACTGCATCCCCAGTGGTGCCAGTGCACTCTCTGGACTCACTGCACTGCATCCCCAGTGTTGCCAGTGCATTCTCTGGACTAACTGCATTGAATCCCCACTGGTGCCAGTGCACTCTCTGGACTCACTGCAGTGCATCCCCAGTGGTGCCAGTGCACTCTCTGGACTCACTGCACTGCATCCCCAGTGTTGCCAGTGCATTCTCTGGACTCACTGCACTGCATCCCCACTGGTGCCAGTGCACTCTCTGGACTCACTGCAGTGCATCCCCTGTGGTGCCAGTGCACTCTGTGGACTCACTGCACTGCATCCCCAGTGGTGCCAGTGCACTCTCTGGACTCACTGCAGTGCATCCCCAGAGGTGCCAGTGCACTCTCTGGACTCACTGCAGTGCATCCCCAGTGGTGCCAGTGCACTCTCTGGACTCACTGCAGTGCATCCCCAGTGGTGCCAGTGCACTCTCTGGAGTCACTGCAGTGCATCCCCAGTGGTGCCAGTGAACTCTCTGGACTCACTGCAGTGCATCCCCAGTGGTGCCAGTGCACTCTCTGGAGTCACTGCAGTGCATCCCCAGTGGTGCCAGTGAACTCTCTGGACTCACTGCACTGCATTCCCTGTGGTGCCCGTGCACTCTCTGGACTCACTGCACTGCATCCCCAGTGGTGCCAGTGCACTCTCTGGACTCACTGCACTGCATCCCCAGTGGTGCCAGTGAACCCTCTGGACTCACTGCACTGCATCCCCAGTGGTGCCAGTGCACTCTCTGGATTCACTGCAGTGCATCCGAAGTGGTGCCAGTGCACTCTCTGGAGTCACTGCGCTGCATCCCCAGTGGTGCCAGTGCACTCTCTGGACTCACTGCAGTGCATCCCCAGTGTTGCCAGTGCACTCGCTGGACTCACTGCACTGCATCCCCAGTGGTGCCAGTGCACTCTCTGGACTCACTGCAGTGCATCCTCAGTGGTGCCAGTGCACTCTCTGGATTCACTGCACTGCATCCGCAGTGGTGACAGAGCACTCTCTGGACTCACTGCAGTGCATCGCCAGTGGTGCCAGTGCACTCTCTGGACTCACTGCAGTGGATCCCGAGTGGTGCCAGTGCACTCTCTGGACTCACTGCACTGCATCCCCAGTGGTGCCTGTGCACTCTCTGGACTCACTGCACTGCATTCCCAGTGGTGCCAGTGCACTCTCTGGATTCACTGCACTGCATCCCCACTGGTGCCAGTGCACTCTCTGGACTCACTGCACTGCATCCCCAGTGGTGCCAGTGCACTCTCTGGACTCAATGCAGTGCATTGCCAGTGGTGCCAGTGCATTCTCTGGACTAACTGCATTGAATCCCCACTGGTGCCAGTGCACTCTCTGGACTCACTGCACTGCATCCCCAGTGGTGCCAGTGCACTCTCTGGACTCACTGCACTGCATCCCCAGTGGTGCCAGTGCATTCTCTGGACTAACTGCCTTGAATCCCCACTGGTGCAGGTGCACTCTCTGGACTCACTGCACTGCATCCCCAGTGGTGCCAGTGCACTCTCTGGATTCACTGCACTGCATCCCCACTGGTGACAGAGCACTCTCTGGACTCACTGCAGTGCATCGCCAGTGGTGCCAGTGCACTCTCTGGATTCACTGCACTGCATCCCCAGTGGTGACAGAGCACTCACTGGACTCACTGCACTGCATCCCCAGTGGTGCCAGTGCACTCTCTGGATTCATTGCACTGCATCCCCAGTGGTGCCAGTGCACTCTCTGGACTCACTGCAGTGCATCGCCAGTGGTGCCAGTGCACTCTCTGGACTCAATGCAATGCATCCCTAGTGTTGCCAGTGCACTCTCTGGACTCACTGCACTGCATCCCCAGTGGTGCCAGTGCACTCTCTAGATTCACTGCACTGCATCCCCAGTGGTGCAAGTGAACTCTCTGGACTCACTGCACTGCATCCCCAGTGGTGCCAGTGCATTCTCTGGACTAACTGCATTGAATCCCAAGTGGTGCCAGTGCACTCTCTGGACTCACTGCACTGCATCCCCAGTGGTGCCAGTGCACTCTCTGGATTCACTGCCCTGCATCCCCAGTGGTGCCAGTGCACTCTCTGGACTCACTGCACTGCATCCCCAGTGGTGCCAGTGCACTCTCTGGACTCACTGCACTGCATCCCCAATGGTGCCAGTGCACTCTCTGGACTCACTGCACTGCATCCCCAATGGTGCCTGTGCACTCTATGGACTCAATGCAGTGCATTCCGAGGAGTGCCAGTGCACTCTCTGGACTCACTGCAGTGCATCCCGAGTGGTGCCAGTGCACTCTCTGGACTCACTGCACTGCATCCCCAGTGGTGCCAGTGCACTCTCTGGACTCACTGCAGTGCATCCCCTGTGGTGCCAGTGCACTCTGTGGACTCACTGCACTGCATCCCCAGTGGTGCCAGTGCACTCTCTGGACTCACTGCAGTGCATCCCCAGAGGTGCCAGTGCACTCTCTGGACTCACTGCAGTGCATCCCCAGTGGTGCCAGTGCACTCTCTGGACTCACTGCAGTGCATCCGCAGTGGTGCCAGTGCACTCTCTGGAGTCACTGCAGTGCATCCCCAGTGGTGCCAGTGAACTCTCTGGACTCACTGCACTGCATTCCCTGTGGTGCCCGTGCACTCTCTGGACTCACTGCACTGCATCCCCAGTGGTGCCAGTGCACTCTCTGGACTCACTGCACTGCATCCCCAGTGGTGCCAGTGAACCCTCTGGACTCACTGCACTGCATCCCCAGTGGTGCCAGTGCACTCTCTGGATTCACTGCAGTGCATCCGAAGTGGTGCCAGTGCACTCTCTGGAGTCACTGCGCTGCATCCCCAGTGGTGCCAGTGCACTCTCTGGACTCACTGCAGTGCATCCCCAGTGTTGCCAGTGCACTCGCTGGACTCACTGCACTGCATCCCCAGTGGTGCCAGTGCACTCTCTGGACTCACTGCAGTGCATCCTCAGTGGTGCCAGTGCACTCTCTGGATTCACTGCACTGCATCCGCAGTGGTGACAGACCACTCTCTGGACTCACTGCAGTGCATCGCCAGTGGTGCCAGTGCACTCTCTGGACTCACTGCAGTGCATCCCGAGTGGTGCCAGTGCACTCTCTGGACTCACTGCACTGCATCCCCAGTGGTGCCTGTGCACTCTCTGGACTCACTGCACTGCATTCCCAGTGGTGCCAGTGCACTCTCTGGATTCACTGCACTGCATCCCCACTGGTGCCAGTGCACTCTCTGGATTCACTGCACTGCATCCGAAGTGGTGCCAGTGCACTCTCTGGAGTCACTGCGCTGCATCCCCAGTGGTGCCAGTGCACTCTCTGGACTCAATGCAGTGCATCGCCAGTGGTGCCAGTGCATTCTCTGGACTAACTGCATTGAATCCCCACTGGTGCCAGTGCACTCTCTGGACTCACTGCAGTGCATCCCCAGTGGTGCCATTGCACTCTCTGGACTCACTGCACTGCATCCCCAGTGTTGCCAGTGCATTCTCTGGACTAACTGCCTTGAATCCCCACTGGTGCCAGTGCACTCTCTGGATTCACTGCAGTGCATCCCCACTGGTGCCAGTGCACTCTCTGGACTCACTGCACTGCATCCCCAGTGGTGCCAGTGCACTCTGCGGACTCACTGCAGTGCATCCCCAGTAGTGCCAGTGCACTCTCTGGACTCACTGCAGTGCATCCCCAGTGGTGCCAGTGCACTCTCTGGAGTCACTGCGCTGCATCCGCAGTGGTGCCAGTGCACTCTCTGGACTCACTGCCCTGCATCCCCAGTGGTGCCAGTGCACTCTCTGGACTCACTGCACTGCATCCCCTGTGGTGCCAGTGCACTCTCTGGACTCACTGCACTGCATTCCCAGTGGTGCCAGTGCACTCTCTGGATTCACTGCACTGCATCCCCACTGGTGACAGTGCACTCTCTGGACTCACTGCACTGCATCCCCAGTGGTGCCAGTGCACTCTCTGGACTCAATGCAGTGCATCGCCAGTGGTGCCAGTGCATTCTCTGGACTAACTGCATTGAATCCCCACTGGTGCCAGTGCACTCTCTGGACTCACTGCAGTGCATCCCCAGTGGTGCCAGTGCACTCTCTGGACTCACTGCACTGCATCCCCAGTGTTGCCAGTGCATTCTCTGGACTAACTGCCTTGAATCCCCACTGGTGCCAGTGCACTCTCTGGATTCACTGCAGTGCATCCCCACTGGTGCCAGTGCACTCTCTGGACTCACTGCACTGCATCCCCAGTGGTGCCAGTGCACTCTGCGGACTCACTGCAGTGCATCCCCAGTAGTGCCAGTGCACTCTCTGGACTCACTGCAGTGCATCCCCAGTGGTGCCAGTGCACTCTCTGGAGTCACTGCGCTGCATCCGCAGTGGTGCCAGTGCACTCTCTGGACTCACTGCCCTGCATCCCCAGTGGTGCCAGTGCACTCTCTGGACTCACTGCACTGCATCCCCTGTGGTGCCAGTGCACTCTCTGGACTCACTGCACTGCATTCCCAGTGGTGCCAGTGCACTCTCTGGATTCACTGCACTGCATCCCCACTGGTGACAGTGCACTCTCTGGACTCACTGCACTGCATCCCCAGTGGTGCCAGTGCACTCTCTGGACTCAATGCAGTGCATCGCCAGTGGTGCCAGTGCATTCTCTGGACTAACTGCATTGAATCCCCACTGGTGCCAGTGCACTCTCTGGACTCACTGCAGTGCATCCCCAGTGGTGCCAGTGCACTCTCTGGACTCACTGCACTGCATCCCCAGTGTTGCCAGTGCATTCTCTGGACTAACTGCCTTGAATCCCCACTGGTGCCAGTGCACTCTCTGGACTCACTGCACTGCATCCCCAGTGGTGCCAGTGCACTCTCTGGATTCACTGCACTGCATCCCCACTGGTGCCAGTGCACTCTCTGGACTCACTGCAGTGCATCCCCAGTGGTGCCAGTGCACTCTCTGGACTCACTGCACTGCATCCCCACTGGTGCCAGTGCACTCTCTGGACTCACTGCACTGCATCCCCAGTGGTGCCAGTGCACTCTCTGGATTCACTGCACTGCATCCCCAATGGTGCCTGTGCACTCTATGGACTCAATGCAGTGCATTCCGAGGAGTGCCAGTGCACTCTCTGGACTCACTGCAGTGCATCCCGAGTGGTGCCAGTGCACTCTCTGGACTCACTGCACTGCATCCCCAGTGGTGCCAGTGCACTCTCTGGACTCACTGCAGTGCATCCCCTGTGGTGCCAGTGCACTCTCTGGAGTCACTGCGCTGCATCCGCAGTGGTGCCAGTGCACTCTCTGGACTCACTGCACTGCATCCCCAGTGGTGCCAGTGCACTCTCTGGACTCACTGCACTGCATCCCCTGTGGTGCCTGTGCACTCTCTGGACTCACTGCACTGCATTCCCAGTGGTGCCAGTGCACTCTCTGGATTCACTGCACTGCATCCCCACTGGTGACAGTGCACTCTCTGGACTCACTGCACTGCATCCCCAGTGGTGCCAGTGCACTCTCTGGACTCAATGCAGTGCATCGCCAGTGGTGCCAGTGCATTCTCTGGACTAACTGCATTGAATCCCCACTGGTGCCAGTGCACTCTCTGGACTCACTGCAGTGCATCCCCAGTGGTGCCAGTGCACTCTCTGGACTCACTGCACTGCATCCCCAGTGTTGCCAGTGCATTCTCTGGACTAACTGCCTTGAATCCCCACTGGTGCCAGTGCACTCTCTGGACTCACTGCACTGCATCCCCAGTGGTGCCAGTGCACTCTCTGGATTCACTGCACTGCATCCCCACTGGTGCCAGTGCACTCTCTGGACTCACTGCAGTGCATCCCCAGTGGTGCCAGTGCACTCTCTGGACTCACTGCACTGCATCCCCACTGGTGCCAGTGCACTCTCTGGACTCACTGCACTGCATCCCCAGTGGTGCCAGTGCACTCTCTGGATTCACTGCACTGCATCCCCACTGGTGCCAGTGCACTCTCTGGACTCACTGCACTGCATCCCCAGTGGTGCCAGTGCACTCTCTGGACTCACTGCACTGCATCCCCAATGGTGCCAGTGCACTCTCTGAACTCACTGCACTGCATCCCCAATGGTGCCTGTGCACTCTATGGACTCAATGCAGTGCATTCCGAGGAGTGCCAGTGCACTCTCTGGACTCACTGCAGTGCATCCCGAGTGGTGCCAGTGCACTCTCTGGACTCACTGCACTGCATCCCCAGTGGTGCCAGTGCACTCTCTGGACTCACTGCAGTGCATCCCCTGTGGTGCCAGTGCACTCTGTGGACTCACTGCACTGCATCCCCAGTGGTGCCAGTGCACTCTCTGGACTCACTGCAGTGCATCCCCAGAGGTGCCAGTGCACTCTCTGGACTCACTGCAGTGCATCCCCAGTGGTGCCAGTGCACTCTCTGGACTCACTGCAGTGCATCCGCAGTGGTGCCAGTGCACTCTCTGGAGTCACTGCAGTGCATCCCCAGTGGTGCCAGTGAACTCTCTGGACTCACTGCACTGCATTCCCTGTGGTGCCCGTGCACTCTCTGGACTCACTGCACTGCATCCCCAGTGGTGCCAGTGCACTCTCTGGACTCACTGCACTGCATCCCCAGTGGTGCCAGTGCACTCTCTGGACTCACTGCACTGCATCCCCAGTGGTGCCAGTGCACTCTCTGGATTCACTGCAGTGCATCCGAAGTGGTGCCAGTGCACTCTCTGGAGTGACTGCGCTGCATCCCCAGTGGTGCCAGTGCACTCTCTGGACTCACTGCAGTGCATCCCCAGTGTTGCCAGTGCACTCGCTGGACTCACTGCACTGCATCCCCAGTGGTGCCAGTGCACTCTCTGGACTCACTGCACTGCATCCTCAGTGGTGCCAGTGCACTCTCTGGATTCACTGCACTGCATCCGCAGTGGTGACAGAGCACTCTCTGGACTCACTGCCGTGCATCGCCAGTGGTGCCAGTGCACTCTCTGGACTCACTGCAGTGCATCCCGAGTGGTGCCAGTGCACTCTCTGGACTCACTGCACTGCATCCCCAGTGGTGCCTGTGCACTCTCTGGACTCACTGCACTGCATTCCCAGTGGTGCCAGTGCACTCTCTGGATTCACTGCACTGCATCCCCACTGGTGCCAGTGCACTCTCTGGACTCACTGCACTGCATCCCCAGTGGTGCCAGTGCACTCTCTGGACTCAATGCAGTGCATCGCCAGTGGTGCCAGTGCATTCTCTGGACTAACTGCATTGAATCCCCACTGGTGCCAGTGCACTCTCTGGACTCACTGCAGTGCATCCCCAGTGGTGCCAGTGCACTCTCTGGACTCACTGCACTGCATCCCCAGTGTTGCCAGTGCATTCCCTGGACTAACTGCCTTGAATCCCCACTGGTGCCAGTGCACTCTCTGGATTCACTGCAGTGCATCCCCACTGGTGCCAGTGCACTCTCTGGACTCACTGCACTGCATCCCCAGTGGTGCCAGTGCACTCTGCGGACTCACTGCAGTGCATCCCCAGTAGTGCCAGTGCACTCTCTGGACTCACTGCAGTGCATCCCCAGTGGTGCCAGTGCACTCTCTGGAGTCACTGCGCTGCATCCGCAGTGGTGCCAGTGCACTCTCTGGACTCACTGCCCTGCATCCCCAGTGGTGCCAGTGCACTCTCTGGACTCACTGCAGTGCATCCCCTGTGGTGCCTGTGCACTCTCTGGACTCACTGCACTGCATTCCCAGTGGTGCCAGTGCACTCTCTGGATTCACTGCACTGCATCCCCACTGGTGCCAGTGCACTCTCTGGACTCACTGCACTGCATCCCCAGTGGTGCCAGTGCACTCTCTGGACTCAATGCAGTGCATCGCCAGTGGTGCCAGTGCATTCTCTGGACTAACTGCATTGAATCCCCACTGGTGCCAGTGCACTCTCTGGACTCACTGCAGTGCATCCCCAGTGGTGCTAGTGCACTCTCTGGACTCACTGCACTGCATCCCCAGTGTTGCCAGTGCATTCTCTGGACTAACTGCCTTGAATCCCCACTGGTGCCAGTGCACTCTCTGGACTCACTGCACTGCATCCCCAATGGTGCCAGTGCACTCTCTGGATTCACTGCACTGCATCCCCACTGGTGCCAGTGCACTCTCTGGACTCACTGCAGTGCATCCCCAGTGGTGCCAGTGCACTCTCTGGACTCACTGCCCTGCATCCCCAGTAGTGCCAGTGCACTCTCTGGATTCACTGCACGGCATCCCCAGTGGTGCCAGTGCACTCTCTGGGCTCACTGCAGTGCATCTAGAGTGGTGCCAGTGCAGTCTCTGGACTCACTGCAGTGCATCCCCAGTGGTGCCAGTGCACTCACTGGACTCACTGCACTGCATCCCCAGTGGTGCCAGTGCACTCTCTGGATTCATTGCACTGCATCCCCAGTGGTGCCAGTGCACTCTCTGGACTCAATGCAGTGCATCGCCAGTGGTGCCAGTGCACTCTCTGGACTCAATGCAATGCATCCCTAGTGTTGCCAGTGCACTCTCTGGACTCACTGCACTGCATCCCCAGTGGTGCCAGTGCACTCTCTGGACTCACTGCACTGCATCCCCAGTGGTGCCGGTGCACTCTGTGGACTCACTGCACTGCATCCCCAGTGGTGCCGGTGCACTCTCTGGACTCACTGCACTGCATCCCCAGTGTTGCCAGTGCATTCTCTGGACTAACTGCATTGAATCCCAAGTGGTGCCAGTGCACTCTCTGGACTCACTGCACTGCATCCCCAGTGGTTCCAGTGCACTCTCTGGATTCACTGCACTGCATCCCCAGTGGTGCCAGTGCACTCTCTGGACTCACTGCACTGCATCCCCAATGGTGCCTGTGCACTCTATGGGCTCAACACAGTGCATTCCGAGGAGTGCCAGTGCACTCTCTGGACTCACTGCAGTGCATCCCGAGTGGTGCCAGTGCACTCTCTGGACTCACTGCACTGCATCCCCAGTGGTGCCAGTGCACTCTCTGGATTCACTGCACTGCATCCCCACTGGTGCCAGTGCACTCTGTGGACTCACTGCACTGCATCCCCAGTGGTGCCAGTGCACTCTCTGGACTCACTGCCCTGCATCCCCAGTGGTGCCAGTGCACTCTCTGGAGTCACTGCAGTGCATCCCCAGTGTTGCCAGTGCACTCTCTGGACTCACTGCACTGCATTCCCTGTGGTGCCAGTGCACTCTCTGGACTCACTGCACTGCATCCCCAGTGGTGCCAGTGCACTCTCTGGACTCAGTGCAGTGCATCCCCAGTGGTGCCAGTGCACTCTCTGGACTCACTGCAGTGCATCCCGAGTGGTGCCAGTGCACTCTCTGGACTCACTGCACTGCATCCCCTGTGGTGCCTGTGCACTCTCTGGACTCACTGCACTGCATTCCCAGTGGTGCCAGTGCACTCTCTGGATTCACTGCATTGCATCCCCACTGGTGCCAGTGCACTCTCTGGACTCACTGCACTGCATCCCCAGTGGTGCCAGTGCACTCTCTGGACTCAATGCAGTGCATTGCCAGTGGTGCCAGTGCATTCTCTGGACTAACTGCATTGAATCCCCACTGGTGCCAGTGCACTCTCTGGACTCACTGCATTGCATCCCCAGTGGTGCCAGTGCACTCTCTGGACTCACTGCACTGCATCCCCAGTGTTGCCAGTGCATTCTCTGGACTAACTGCCTTGAATCCCCACTGGTGCAGGTGCACTCTCTGGACTCACTGCACTGCATCCCCAGTGGTGCCAGTGCACTCTCTGGAGTCAATGCACTGCATCCCCACTGGTGCCAGTGCACTCTCTGGACTCACTGCAGTGCATCCCCAGTGGTGCCAGTGCACTCTCTGGACTCACTGCCCTGCATCCCCAGTGGTGCCAGTGCACTCTCTGGATTCACTGCACTGCATCCCCAGTGGTGCCAGTGCACTCTCTGGACTCACTGCACTGCATGCCCAGTGGTGCCAGTGCACTCTCTGGATTCACTGCACTGCATCCCCAGTGGTGCCAGTGCACTCACTGGACTCACTGCACTGCATCCCCAGTGGTGCCAGTGCACTCTCTGGATTCATTGCACTGCATCCCCAGTGGTGCCAGTGCACTCTCTGGACTCACTGCAGTGCATCCTCAGTGGTGCCAGTGCACTCTCTGGACTCAATGCAATGCATCCCTAGTGTTGCTAGTGCACTCTCTGGACTCACTGCACTGCATCCCCAGTGGTGCCAGTGCACTCTCTGGACTCACTGCACTGCATCCCCAGTGGTGCCAGTGCACTCTCTGGACTCACTGCACTGCATCCCCAGTGTTGCCAGTGCACTCTCTGGATTCACTGCACTGCATCCCCAGTGGTGCCAGTGCACTCTCTGGACTCACTGCACTGCATCCCCAGTGGTGCCAGTGCACTCTCTGGACTCACTGCACTGCATCCCCAAGGTGCCAGTGCACTCTCTGGACTCACTGCACTGCATCCCAGTGGTGCCAGTGCACTCTCTGGAGTCACTGCAGTGCATCCCCTGTGGCGGCAGTGCACTCTCTGGACTCACTACACTGCATCCCCACTGGTGCCAGTGCACTCTCTGGACTCACTGCAGTGCATCCCCAGTGGTGCCAGTGTACTCTCTGGACTCAATGCACTGCATCCCCAGTGGTGCCTGTGCACTCTCTGGACTCAATGCACTGCATTCCCAAGGTGCCAGTGCACTCTCTGGACTCACTGCACTGCATCCCCAGTGGTGCCAGTGCACTCTCTGGAGTCAATGCACTGCATCCCCACTGGTGCCAGTGCACTTTCTGGACTCACTGCAGTGCATCCCCAGTGGTGCCAGTGCACTCTCTGGACTCACTGCAGTGCATCCCCAGTGGTGCCAGTGTACTCTCTGGACTCAATGCACTGCATCCCCAGTGGTGCCTGTGCACTCTCTGGACTCAATGCACTGCATTCCCAAGGTGCCAGTGCACTCTCTGGACTCACTGCACTGCATCCCCAATGGTGCCTGTGCACTCTCTGGACTCACTGCAGTGCATTCCGAGGAGTGCCAGTGCACTCTCTGGACTCACTGCAATGCATCCCTAGTGTTGCCAGTGCACTCTCTGGACTCACTGCACTGCATCCCCAGTGGTGCCAGTATACTCTCTGGACTCAATGCACTGCATTCCCAAGGTGCCAGTGTACTCTCTGGACTCAATGCACTGCATCCCCAGTGGTGCCTGTGCACTCTCTGGACTCAATGCAGTGCATTCCGAGGAGTGCCAGTGCACTCTCTGGACTCACTGCACTGCATCCCTAGTGTTGCCAGTGCACTCTCTGGACTCACTGCACTGCATTCCCAAGGTGCCAGTGCACTCTCTGGACTCACTGCACTGCATCCCCAGTGGTGCCAGTGCACTCTCTGGACTTACTGCACTGCATCACCAGTGGTGCCAGTGCACTCTCTGGACTCACTGCAGTGCATCCCTAGTGGTGCCAGTGCACTCTCTGGACTCACTGCACTGCATCCCCAGTGGTGCCAGTGCACTCTCTGGACTCACTGCAGTGCATCCCCAAGGTGCCAGTGCACTCTCTGGACTCACTGCAGTGCATCCCCAGTGGTGCCAGTGCACTCTCTGGACTCACTGCACTGCATCCCCAGTGGTGCCAGTGCACTCTCTGGACTCACTGCAGTGCATCTAGAGTGGTGCCAGTGCAGTCTCTGGACTCACTGCAGTGCATCCCCAGTGGTGCCAGTGCACTCTCTGGACTCACTGCACTGCATCCCCAGTGGTGCCTGTGCACTCTCTGGACTCACTGCAGTGCATCCCCTGTGATGCCAGTCCACTCTATGGGCTCACTGCACTGCATCCCCAGTGGTGCCAGTGCACTCTCTGAAGTTACTGCTCTGCATCCAGAGTGGTGACAGTGCACTCTGTGGACTCACTACAGTGCATCCCCAGTGGTGCCAGTGCAGTCTCTGGACTCACTGCAGTGCATCCCCAGTGGTGCCAGTGCACTCTCTGGACTCACTGCACTGCATCCCCAGTGGTGCCAGTCCACTCTATGGGCTCACTGCAGTGCATCCCCAGTGGTGCCAGTGCACTCTCTGGACTCACTGCACTGCATCCCCTGTGGTGCCTGTGCACTCTCTGGACTCACTGCAGTGCATCCCCAGTGGTGCCAGTGCACTCTCTGGACTCACTGCAGTGCATCCCCAGTGGTGCCAGTGCACTCTCTGGACTCACTGCAGTGCATCCCCAGTGGTGCCAGTGCACTCTCTGCACTCAATGCAATGCATCGCTAATGTTGCCAGTGCACTCTCTGGATTCACTGCACTGCATCCCGAGTGGTGCCAGTGCACTCTCTGGACTCACTGCACTGCATCCCCAGTGGTGCCAGTGCACTCTCTGGACTCACTGCACTGCATCCCAAGTGGTGACAGTGCACTCTCTGGACTCACTGCAGTGCATCCCCAGTGGTGCCAGTGCACTCTCTGGACTCACTGCACTGCATCCCCAGTGGTGCCAGTGCACTCTCTGGAGTTACTGCTCTGCATCCAGAGTGGTGACAGTGCACTCTGTGGACTCACTGCACTGCATCCCCAGTGGTGCCAGTGCACTCTCTGGACTCACTGCAGTGCATTCCGAGGAGTGCCAGTGCACTCTCTGGACTCACTGCACTGCATTCCCAGTGGTGCCAGTGCACTCTCTGGACTCACTGCACTGCATCCCCAGTGGTGCCAGTGTACTCTCTGGACTCACTGCACTGCATCCCCAGTGGTGCCAGTGCACTCTCTGGATTCACTGCACTGCATCCCCAGTGGTGCCAGTGCACTCTCTGGACTCACTGCACTGCATTCCCAAGGTGCCAGTGCACTCTCTGGATTCACTGCACTGCATCCCCAGGGGTGCAAGTGCACTCTCTGGACTCACTGCACTGCATCCCCAGTGGTGCCAGTGCACTCTCTGGACTCACTGCAGTGCATCCCCAGTGGTGCCAGTGCACTCTCTGGACTCACTGCACTGCATCCCCAGTGGTGCCAGTGCACTCTCTGGACTCACTGCAGTGCATCCCTAGTGGTGCCAGTGCACTCTCTGGACTCACTGCACTGCATCCCCAGTGGTGCCAGTGCACTCTCTGGACTCACTGCCCTGCATCCCCAAGGTGCCAGTGCACTCTCTGGACTCACTGCAGTGCATCCCCAGTGGTGCCAGTGCACTCTCTGGACTCACTGCACTGCATCCCCAGTGGTGCCAGTGCACTCCCTGGACTCACTGCAGTGCATCTAGAGTGGTGCCAGTGCAGTCTCTGGACTCACTGCAGTGCATCCCCAGTGGTGCCAGTGCACTCTCTGGACTCACTGCACTGCATCCCCACTGGTGCCAGTGCACTCTCTGGACTCACTGCACTGCATCCCCTGTGGTGCCAGTGCACTCTCTGGAGTTACTGCTCTGCATCCAGAGTGGTGACAGTGCACTCTGTGGACTCACTACAGTGCATCCCCAGTGGTGCCAGTGCAGTCTCTGGACTCACTGCAGTGCATCCCCAGTGGTGCCAGTGCACTCTCTGGACTCACTGCACTGCATCCCCAGTGGTGCCAGTCCACTCTATGGGCTCACTGCACTGCATCCCCAGTGGTGCCAGTGCACTCTCTGGACTCACTGCTCTGCATCCAGAGTGGTGACAGTGCACTCTCTGGACTCACTGCAGTGCATCCCCAGTGGTGCCAGTGCACTCTCTGGACTCACGGCAGTGCATCCCCAGTGGTGCCAGTGCACTCTCTGGACTCACTGCAGTGCATCCCCAGTGGTTCCAGTGCACTCTCTGGACTCACTGCAGTGCATCCCCAGTGGTTCCAGTGCACTCTCTGGACTCACTGCAGTGCATCCCCAGTGGTGCCAGTGCACTCTCTGGACTCACTGCAGTGCATCGCCAGTGGTGCCAGTGCACTCTCTGCACTCAATGCAATGCATCCCTAATGTTGCCAGTGCACTCTCTGGATTCAGTGCACTGCATCCCGAGTGGTGCCAGTGCACTCTCTGGACTCACTGCACTGCATCCCCAGTGGTGCCAGTGCACTCTCTGGACTCACTGCACTGCATCCCCAGTGGTGACAGTGCACTCTCTGGACTCACTGCACGGCACCCCAGGTGGTGCCAGTGCACTCTCTGGACTCACTGCAATGCATCCCCAGTGGTGCCAGTGCACTCTCTGGACTCACTGCACTGCATCCCCAGTGGTGCCAGTGCACTCTCTGGAGTTACTGCTCTGCATCCAGAGTGGTGACAGTGCACTCTGTGGACTCACTGCACTGCATCCCCTGTGGTGCCAGTGCACTCTCTGGACTCACTGCAGTGCATCCCCAGTGGTGCCAGTGCACTCTCTGTACTCAATGCAATGCATCCCTAATATTGCCAGTGCACTCTCTGGATTCACTGCACTGCATCCCCAATGGTGCCAGTGCACTCTCTGGACTCACTGCACTGCATCCCCAGTGGTGCCAGTGTACTCTCTGGACTCACTGCACTGCATCCCCAGTGGTGCCAGTGCACTCTCTGGACTCACTGCAGTGCATCCCCACTGGTGCCAGTGCACTCTCTGGAGTCACTGCAGTGCATCCCCAGTGGTGCCAGTGCACTCTCTGGACTCACTGCATTGCATTCCCTGTGGTGCCCGTGCACTCTCTGGACTCACTGCACTGCATCCCCAGTGGTGCCAGTGCACTCTCTGGACTCACTGCACTGCATCCCCAGTGGTGCCAGTGAACCCTCTGGACTCACTGCACTGCATCCCCAGTGGTGCCAGTGCACTCTCTGGACTCACTGCAGTGCATCCGAAGTGGTGCCAGTGCACTCTCTGGAGTCACTGCGCTGCATCCCCAGTGGTGCCAGTGCACTCTCTGGACTCACTGCACTGCATCCCCAGTGTTGCCAGTGCACTCTCTGGACTCACTGCACTGCATCCCCAGTGGTTCCAGTGCACTCTCTGGACTCACTGCACTGCATCCCCAGTGGTGCCAGTGCACTCTCTGGAGTCACTGCGCTGCATCCCCAGTGGTGACAGAGCACTCTCTGGACTCACTGCAGTGCATCGCCAGTGGTGCCAGTGCACTCTCTGGACTCACTGCAGTGCATCCCGAGTGGTGCCAGTGCACTCTCTGGACTCACTGCACTGCATCCCTAGTGGTGCCTGTGCACTCTCTGGACTCACTGCACTGCATCCCCAGTGGTGCCAGTGCACTCTCTGGATTCACTGCACTGCATCCCCACTGGTGCCAGTGCACTCTCTGGACTCACTGCACTGCATCCCCAGTGGTGCCAGTGCACTCTCTGGACTCAATGCAGTGCATCGCCAGTGGTGCCACTGCATTCTCTGGACTAACTGCATTGAATCCCCACTGGTGCCAGTGCACTCTCTGGACTCACTGCACTGCATCCCCAGTGGTGCCAGTGCACTCTCTGGACTCACTGCACTGCATCCCCAGTGTTGCCAGTGCATTCTCTGGACTAACTGCCTTGAATCCCCACTGGTGCAGGTGCACTCTCTGGACTCACTGCACTGCATCCCCAGTGGTGCCAGTGCACTCTCTGGACTCACTGCACTGCATCCCCACTGGTGACAGAGCACTCTCTGGACTCACTGCAGTGCATCGCCAGTGGTGCCAGTGCACTCTCTGGACTCACTGCACTGCATCCCCAGTGGTGCCAGTGCACTCTCTGGACTCACTGCACTGCATCCCCTGTGGTGCCTGTGCACTCTCTGGACTCACTGCACTGCATTCCCAGTGGTGCCAGTGCACTCTCTGGATTCACTGCACTGCATCCCCACTGGTGCCAGTGCACTCTCTGGACTCACTGCACTGCATCCCCAGTGGTGCCAGTGCACTCTCTGGACTCAATGCAGTGCATCGCCAGTGGTGCCAGTGCATTCTCTGGACTAACTGCATTGAATCCCCACTGGTGCCAGTGCATTCTCTGGACTAACTGCCTTGAATCCCCACTGGTGCCAGTGCACTCTCTGGACTCACTGCACTGCATCCCCAGTGGTGCCAGTGCACTCTCTGGATTCACTGCACTGCATCCCCACTGGTGCCAGTGCACTCTCTGGACTCACTGCAGTGCATCCCCAGTGGTGCCAGTGCACTCTCTGGACTCACTGCCCTGCATCCCCAGTAGTGCCAGTGCACTCTCTGGATTCACTGCACTGCATCCCCAGTGGTGCCAGTGCACTCTCTGGGCTCACTGCACTGCATGCCCAGTGGTGCCAGTGCACTCTCTGGATTCACTGCACTGCATCCCCAGTGGTGCCAGTGCACTCACTGGACTCACTGCACTGCATCCCCAGTGGTGCCAGTGCACTCTCTGGATTCATTGCACTGCATCCCCAGTGGTGCCAGTGCACTCTCTGGACTCACTGCAGTGCATCGCCAGTGGTGCCAGTGCACTCTCTGGACTCAATGCAATGCATCCCTAGTGTTGCCAGTGCACTCTCTGGACTCACTGCACTGCATCCCCAGTGGTGCCAGTGCACTCTCTGGACTCACTGCACTGCATCCCCAGTGGTGCCGGTGCACTCTGTGGACTCACTGCACTGCATCCCCAGTGGTGCCGGTGCACTCTCTGGACTCACTGCACTGCATCCCCAGTGTTGCCAGTGCATTCTCTGGACTAACTGCATTGAATCCCAAGTGGTGCCAGTGCACTCTCTGGACTCACTGCACTGCATCCCCAGTGGTTCCAGTGCACTCTCTGGATTCACTGCACTGCATCCCCAGTGGTGCCAGTGCACTCTCTGGACTCACTGCACTGCATCCCCAATGGTGCCTGTGCACTCTATGGGCTCAACGCAGTGCATTCCGAGGAGTGCCAGTGCACTCTCTGGACTCACTGCAGTGCATCCCCTGTGGTGCCAGTGCACTCTCTGGACTCACTGCACTGCATCCCCAGTGGTGCCAGTGCACTCTCTGGACTCACTGCAGTGCATCCCCTGTGGTGCCAGTGCACTCTATGGACTCACTGCACTGCATCCCCAGTGGTGCCAGTGCACTCTCTGGACTCACTGCAGTGCATCCGCAGTGGTGCCAGTGCACTCTCTGGAGTCACTGCAGTGCATCCCCAGTGTTGCCAGTGCACTCTCTGGACCCACTGCACTGCATTCCCTGTGGTGCCAGTGCACTCTCTGGACTCACTGCACTGCATCCCCAGTGGTGCCAGTGCACTCTCTGGACTCAGTGCAGTGCATCCCCAGTGGTGCTAGTGCACTCTCTGGACTCACTGCAGTGCATCGCCAGTGGTGCCAGTGCACTCTCTGGACTCACTGCACTGCATCCCCAGTGGTGCCAGTGCACTCTCTGGACTCACTGCACTGCATCCCCTGTGGTGCCTGTGCACTCTCTGGACTCACTGCACTGCATTCCCAGTGGTGCCAGTGCACTCTCTGGATTCACTGCACTGCATCCCCACTGGTGCCAGTGCACTCTCTGGACTCACTGCACTGCATCCCCAGTGGTGCCAGTGCACTCTCTGGACTCAATGCAGTGCATTGCCAGTGGTGCCAGTGCATTCTCTGGACTAACTGCATTGAATCCCCACTGGTGCCAGTGCACTCTCTGGACTCACTGCAGTGCATCCCCAGTGGTGCCAGTGCACTCTCTGGACTCACTGCACTGCATCCCCAGTGTTGCCAGTGCATTCTCTGGACTAACTGCCTTGAATCCCCACTGGTGCAGGTGCACTCTCTGGACTCACTGCACTGCATCCCCAGTGGTGCCAGTGCACTCTCTGGATTCACTGCACTGCATCCCCACTGGTGCCAGTGCACTCTCTGGACTCACTGCAGTGCATCCCCAGTGGTGCCAGTGCACTCTATGGACTCACTGCCCTGCATCCCCAGTGGTGCCAGTGCACTCTCTGGATTCACTGCACTGCATCCCCAGTGGTGCCAGTGCACTCTCTGGGCTCACTGCACTGCATGCCCAGTGGTGCCAGTGCACTCTCTGGATTCACTGCACTGCATCCCCAGTGGTGCCAGTGCACTCACTGGACTCACTGCACTGTATCCCCACTGGTGCCAGTGCACTCTCTGGATTCATTGCACTGCATCCCCAGTGGTGCCAGTGCACTCTCTGGACTCACTGCAGTGCATCCTCAGTGGTGCCAGTGCACTCTCTGGACTCAATGCAATGCATCCCTAGTGTTGCCAGTGCACTCTCTGGACTCACTGCACTGCATCCCCAGTGGTGCCAGTGCATTCTCTGGACTAACTGCATTGAATCCCCACTGGTGCAGGTGCACTCTCTGGACTCACTGCACTGCATCCCCAGTGGTGCCAGTGCACTCTCTGGATTCACTGCACTGCATCCCCACTGGTGACAGAGCACTCTCTGGACTCACTGCAGTGCATCGCCAGTGGTGCCAGTGCACTCTCTGGACTCACTGCACTGCATCCCCAGTGGTGCCAGTGCACTCTCTGGACTCACTGCACTGCATCCCCTGTGGTGCCTGTGCACTCTCTGGACTCACTGCACTGCATCCCCAGTGGTGCCAGTGCACTCTCTGGATTCACTGCACTGCATCCCCACTGGTGCCAGTGCACTCTCTGGACTCACTGCACTGCATCCCCAGTGGTGCCAGTGCACTCTCTGGACTCAATGCAGTGCATCGCCAGTGGTGCCAGTGCATTCTCTGGACTAACTGCATTGAATCCCCACTGGTGCCAGTGCACTCTCTGGACTCACTGCAGTGCATCCCCAGTGGTGCCAGTGCACTCTCTGGACTCACTGCACTGCATCCCCAGTGTTGCCAGTGCATTCTCTGGACTAACTGCCTTGAATCCCCACTGGTGCCAGTGCACTCTCTGGACTCACTGCACTGCATCCCCAATGGTGCCAGTGCACTCTCTGGATTCACTGCACTGCATCCCCACTGGTGCCAGTGCACTCTCTGGACTCACTGCAGTGCATCCCTAGTGTTGCCAGTGCACTCTCTGGACTCACTGCACTGCATCCCCAGTGGTGCCAGTGCACTCTCTGGACTCACTGCACTGCATCCCCAGTGGTGCCGGTGCACTCTCTGGACTCACTGCACTGCATCCCAAGTGGTGCCGGTGCACTCTCTGGACTCACTGCACTGCATCCCCAGTGTTGCCAGTGCATTCTCTGGACTAACTGCATTGAATCCCAAGTGGTGCCAGTGCACTCTCTGGACTCACTGCACTGCATCCCCAGTGGTTCCAGTGCACTCTCTGGATTCACTGCACTGCATCCCCAGTGGTGCCAGTGCACTCTCTGGACTCACTGCACTGCATCCCCAATGGTGCCTGTGCACTCTATGGGCTCAACGCAGTGCATTCCGAGGAGTGCCAGTGCACTCTCTGGACTCACTGCACTGCATCCGCAGTGGTGCCAGTGCACTCTCTGGAGTCACTGCAGTGCATCCCCAGTGGTGCCAGTGCACTCTCTGGACTCACTGCACTGCATTCCCTGTGGTGCCAGTGCACTCTCTGGACTCACTGCACTGCATCCCCAGTGGTGCCAGTGCACTCTCTGGACTCACTGCACTGCATCCCCAGTGGTGCCGGTGCACTCTCTGGACTCACTGCACTGCATCCCAAGTGGTGCCGGTGCACTCTCTGGACTCACTGCACTGCATCCCCTGTGGTGCCTGTGCATTCTCTGGACTAACTGCATTGAATCCCAAGTGGTGCCAGTGCACTCTCTGGACTCACTGCACTGCATCCCCACTGGTGCCAGTGCACTCTCTGGACTCACTGCACTGCATCCCCAGTGGTGCCAGTGCACTCTCTGGACTCAATGCAGTGCATTGCCAGTGGTGCCTGTGCACTCTCTGGACTCACTGCACTGCATCGCCAGTGGTGCCAGTGCATTCTCTGGACTAACTGCATTGAATCCCCACTGGTGCCAGTGCACTCTCTGGACTCACTGCAGTGCATCCCCAGTGGTGCCAGTGCACTCTCTGGACTCACTGCACTGCATCCCCAGTGTTGCCAGTGCATTCTCTGGACTAACTGCCTTGAATCCCCACTGGTGCCAGTGCACTCTCTGGACTCACTGCACTGCATCCCCAATGGTGCCAGTGCACTCTCTGGATTCACTGCACTGCATCCCCACTGGTGCCAGTGCACTCTCTGGACTCACTGCAGTGCATCCCCAGTGGTGCCAGTGCACTCTCTGGACTCACTGCCCTGCATCCCCAGTAGTGCCAGTGCACTCTCTGGATTCACTGCACTGCATCCCCAGTGGTGCCAGTGCAATCTCTGGGCTCACTGCACTGCATGCCCAGTGGTGCCAGTGCACTCTCTGGATTCACTGCACTGCATCCCCAGTGGTGCCAGTGCACTCACTGGACTCACTGCACTGCATCCCCAGTGGTGCCAGTGCACTCTCTGGATTCATTGCACTGCATCCCCAGTGGTGCCAGTGCACTCTCTGGACTCACTGCAGTGCATCGCCAGTGGTGCCAGTGCACTCTCTGGACTCAATGCAATGCATCCCTAGTGTTGCCAGTGCACTCTCTGGACTCACTGCGCTGCATCCCCAGTGGTGCCAGTGTACTCTCTGGACTCACTGCACTGCATCCCCAGTGGTGCCGGTGCACTCTCTGGACTCACTGCACTGCATCACAAGTGGTGCCGGTGCACTCTCTGGACTCACTGCACTGCATCCCCAGTGTTGCCAGTGCATTCTCTGGACTAACTGCATTGAATCCCAAGTGGTGCCAGTGCACTCTCTGGACTCACTGCACTGCATCCCCAGTGGTTCCAGTGCACTCTCTGGATTCACTGCACTGCATCCCCAGTGGTGCCAGTGCACTCTCTGGACTCACTGCACTGCATCCCCAATGGTGCCTGTGCACTCTATGGGCTCAACGCAGTGCATTCCGAGGAGTGCCAGTGCACTCTCTGGATTCACTGCACTGCATCCCCAGTGGTGCCAGTGCACTCACTGGACTCACTGCACTGCATCCCCACTGGTGCCAGTGCACTCTCTGGATTCATTGCACTGCATCCCCAGTGGTGCCAGTGCACTCTCTGGACTCACTGCAGTGCATCCTCAGTGGTGCCAGTGCACTCTCTGGACTCAATGCAATGCATCCCTAGTGTTGCCAGTGCACTCTCTGGACTCACTGCACTGCATCCCCAGTGGTGCCAGTGCACTCTCTGGACTCAATGCAATGCATCCCCAGTGGTGCCAGTGCACTCTCTGGACTCACTGCGCTGCATCCCCAGTGGTGCCAGTGTACTCTCTGGACTCACTGCACTGCATCCCCAGTGGTGCCAGTGCACTCTCTGGATTCACTGCACTGCATCTCCACTGGTGACAGAGCACTCTCTGGACTCACTGCAGTGCATCGCCAGTGGTGCCAGTGCACTCTCTGGACTCACTGCACTGCATCCCCAGTGGTGCCAGTGCACTCTCTGGACTCACTGCACTGCATCCCCTGTGGTGCCTGTGCACTCTCTGGACTCACTGCACTGCATCCCCAGTGGTGCCAGTGCACTCTCTGGATTCACTGCACTGCATCCCCACTGGTGCCAGTGCACTCTCTGGACTCACTGCACTGCATCCCCAGTGGTGCCAGTGCACTCTCTGGACTCAATGCAGTGCATCGCCAGTGGTGCCAGTGCATTCTCTGGACTAACTGCATTGAATCCCCACTGGTGCCAGTGCACTCTCTGGACTCACTGCAGTGCATCCCCAGTGGTGCCAGTGCACTCTCTGGACTCACTGCACTGCATCCCCAGTGTTGCCAGTGCATTCTCTGGACTAACTGCCTTGAATCCCCACTGGTGCCAGTGCACTCTCTGGACTCACTGCACTGCATCCCCAATGGTGCCAGTGCACTCTCTGGATTCACTGCACTGCATCCCCACTGGTGCCAGTGCACTCTCTGGACTCACTGCAGTGCATCCCCAGTGGTTCCAGTGCACTCTCTGGACTCACTGCAGTGCATCCCCAGTGGTTCCAGTGCACTCTCTGGACTCACTGCAGTGCATCCCCAGTGGTGCCAGTGCACTCTCTGGACTCACTGCAGTGCATCGCCAGTGGTGCCAGTGCACTCTCTGCACTCAATGCAATGCATCCCTAATGTTGCCAGTGCACTCTCTGGATTCAGTGCACTGCATCCCGAGTGGTGCCAGTGCACTCTCTGGACTCACTGCACTGCATCCCCAGTGGTGCCAGTGCACTCTCTGGACTCACTGCACTGCATCCCCAGTGGTGACAGTGCACTCTCTGGACTCACTGCACGGCACCCCAGGTGGTGCCAGTGCACTCTCTGGACTCACTGCAATGCATCCCCAGTGGTGCCAGTGCACTCTCTGGACTCACTGCACTGCATCCCCAGTGGTGCCAGTGCACTCTCTGGAGTTACTGCTCTGCATCCAGAGTGGTGCCAGTGCACTCTCTGGACTCACTGCACTGCATCCCCTGTGGTGCCAGTGCACTCTCTGGACTCACTGCAGTGCATCCCCAGTGGTGCCAGTGCACTCTCTGTACTCAATGCAATGCATCCCTAATATTGCCAGTGCACTCTCTGGATTCACTGCACTGCATCCCCAATGGTGCCAGTGCACTCTCTGGACTCACTGCACTGCATCCCCAGTGGTGCCAGTGTACTCTCTGGACTCACTGCACTGCATCCCCAGTGGTGCCAGTGCACTCTCTGGACTCACTGCAGTGCATCCCCACTGGTGCCAGTGCACTCTCTGGAGTCACTGAAGTGCATCCCCAGTGGTGCCAGTGCACTCTCTGGACTCACTGCATTGCATTCCCTGTGGTGCCCGTGCACTCTCTGGACTCACTGCACTGCATCCCCAGTGGTGCCAGTGCACTCTCTGGACTCACTGCACTGCATCCCCAGTGGTGCCAGTGAACCCTCTGGACTCACTGCACTGCATCCCCAGTGGTGCCAGTGCACTCTCTGGACTCACTGCAGTGCATCCGAAGTGGTGCCAGTGCACTCTCTGGAGTCACTGCGCTGCATCCCCAGTGGTGCCAGTGCACTCTCTGGACTCACTGCACTGCATCCCCAGTGTTGCCAGTGCACTCTCTGGACTCACTGCACTGCATCCCCAGTGGTTCCAGTGCACTCTCTGGACTCACTGCACTGCATCCCCAGTGGTGCCAGTGCACTCTCTGGAGTCACTGCGCTGCATCCCCAGTGGTGACAGAGAACTCTCTGGACTCACTGCAGTGCATCGCCAGTGGTGCCAGTGCACTCTCTGGACTCACTGCAGTGCATCCCGAGTGGTGCCAGTGCACTCTCTGGACTCACTGCACTGCATCCCCAGTGGTGCCTGTGCACTCTCTGGACTCACTGCACTGCATCCCCAGTGGTGCCAGTGCACTCTCTGGATTCACTGCACTGCATCCCCACTGGTGCCAGTGCACTCTCTGGACTCACTGCACTGCATCCCCAGTGGTGCCAGTGCACTCTCTGGACTCAATGCAGTGCATCGCCAGTGGTGCCAGTGCATTCTCTGGACTAACTGCATTGAATCCCCACTGGTGCCAGTGCACTCTCTGGACTCACTGCAGTGCATCCCCAGTGGTGCCAGTGCACTCTCTGGACTCACTGCACTGCATCCCCAGTGTTGCCAGTGGATTCTCTGGACTAACTGCCTTGAATCCCCACTGGTGCCAGTGCACTCTCTGGATTCACTGCAGTGCATCCCCAGTGGTGCCAGTGCACTCTCTGGACTCACTGCACTGCATCCCCAGTGGTGCCAGTGCACTCTGCGGACTCACTGCAGTGCATCCCCAGTAGTGCCAGTGCACTCTCTGGACTCACTGCAGTGCATCCCCAGTGGTGCCAGTGCACTCTCTGGACTCACTGCAGTGCATCCCCAATGGTGCCTGTGCACTCTATGGACTCAACGCAGTGCATTCCGAGGAGTGCCAGTGCACTCTCTGGACTCACTGCAGTGCATCCCGAGTGGTGCCAGTGCACTCTCTGGACTCACTGCACTGCATCCCCAGTGGTGCCAGTGCACTCTCTGGACTCACTGCAGTGCATCACCTGTGGTGCCAGTGCACTCTATGGACTCACTGCACTGCATCCCCAGTGGTGCCAGTGCACTCTCTGGACTCACTGCAGTGCATCCGCAGTGGTGCCAGTGCACTCTCTGGAGTCACTGCAGTGCATCCCCAGTGGTGCCAGTGCACTCTCTGGACTCACTGCACTGCATTCCCTGTGGTGCCAGTGCACTCTCTGGACTCACTGCACTGCATCCCCAGTGGTGCCAGTGCACTCTCTGGACTCACTGCACTGCATCCCCTGTGGTGCCTGTGCACTCTCTGGACGCACTGCACTGCATTCCCTGTGGTGCCAGTGCACTCTCTGGATTCACTGCACTGCATCCCCACTGGTGCCAGTGCACTCTCTGGACTCACTGCACTGCATCCCCACTGGTGCCAGTGCACTCTCTGGACTCAATGCAGTGCATTGCCAGTGGTGCCACTGCATTCTCTGGACTAACTGCATTGAATCCCCACTGGTGCCAGTGCACTCTCTGGAGTCACTGCAGTGCATCCCCAGTGGTGCCAGTGCACTCTCTGGACTCACTGCACTGCATCCCCAGTGTTGCCAGTGCATTCTCTGGACTAACTGCCTTGAATCCCCACTGGTGCAGGTGCACTCTCTGGACTCACTGCACTGCATCCCCAGTGGTGCCAGTGCACTCTCTGGACTCACTGCACTGCATCCCCACTGGTGACAGAGCACTCTCTGGACTCACTGCAGTGCATCGCCAGTGGTGCCAGTGCACTCTCTGGACTCACTGCACTGCATCCCCAGTGGTGCCAGTGCACTCTCTGGACTCACTGCACTGCATCCCCTGTGGTGCCTGTGCACTCTCTGGACTCACTGCACTGCATTCCCAGTGGTGCCAGTGCACTCTCTGGATTCACTGCAGTGCATCCCCACTGGTGCCAGTGCACTCTCTGGACTCACTGCACTGCATCCCCAGTGGTGCCAGTGCACTCTCTGGACTCACTGCACTGCATC
>NW_028153610.1:7500-15000 GCF_964211835.1 Anser anser | reverse complement strand
AGTCCAGAGATTGCACTGGCACGACTGGCATCCCCAGTGGTGCCAGTTTTTCATAGTTTCTAAGTTATTTAGATAGCATAATCTGGCTGGGGATCGTGACTGGGGATTATTAGGTTGATCAGTGAAGACAGGAAAGATATTGCTGAATTGTGTCAGAGCACTAGCTTTGGACCACGTAGTTTGAATCACATCTGCACACCATTCTGGATTAGGTTAAAACATTTTTTTTTTTTACTTGCATATATTCCAGAGCTAACCATTGTTAATGATCTGTGTACCAACCAGGACCTATGGTCCTTCAATCTGAGGGCTTAAGTTTGCTGCATCTAAAGGAAGTTACATGTGCACAAAGTACCACAAAATCGCTGACATGCGGCAAATCATCCCCTGGGGTAAAATAAATAAAGTTTCCTATATGCAACAAGTGCCACATCTTTTTTTCTCTTTTTAACTTGCATGTTTCTTTCAGACTTTATGATTTGTATTTCTCTGCGCTCCACTTTGACAATGCCAATCGCAAGCGTAACAAAAAGAAGAAAAAGGAGAAACATCAGGAAAGTGAAAGGCTTCTTGGAATACTTAGGTCCTCGTTTCCAGAAGAAAACCCGGGAGAAGAAGGAAGAATGCCATCCTCCAGATGGCTCTTTATGAGAGCAATGCAGAAGTGAGGGCAGTAAACAACCTCACAAGGAAGGGAAGCCTTCCAGTGCAGGTGAAAGCAAGAAATACAGCTCCATCGCATCCAGCGAGTATATTAAAGGTAAGCGGCTGCAGTTTATGGGATTCCTTTTAGATTAATCTAGAGATTATTTAAAACAGTCTTTAAATGCTTGATGACTGAACAGTCTGCTGGATATTAAAATATGTTTTGAAAAATATGTTTCAAGTGTTGTTTTTTCAGCTATGTGGGGAGAACAAATACAGTGGCTATGAATATTTTGGCTATTATTCAGAACAGCATTTCTTCTTTGCATACTTCTTTGTTGTTCTACCTCAATATACATCTAATTGTTAGACTGCTGGATTTGTTCCCAGTATTGATGACAAAGCACACTATAGATGCTGTCTGCGTTACTGGAAAATGATTTGTTTCAAAGTAAAATGACTTCCAGGTAAGGTAAACGCTGAGCATGCTCTTCCTGCCTCCTTCTTCACAGTGCTCATAGTAGATCGCTTACGTATGTATTAGTCAGATTCTCTTATAAACTCCTAGTGCATCTCTGGAATTTTGAATTTACAGTGACTTTACGCTCTTCTCTCTCGCTCCTCTAGGCGGTTTCATCTGTTACCAGAGCTCTAGAACTATTTGTGAAACCTGAAGAGCTGGATGGAGAGAATTGCTACAAATGTAGCGAGTAAGATTATTACTAATTATGTCTTAATACTAGATATTAGTTTTATGTATTGCATGACTTAGAGCATAAGTTATCTTTTAACTTCATTTAGAAATAAGGAGACGCAGCTTTGTTGTTGTTGTTGTTGTTGTTGTTGTTGCTTCATTTTGTAGTAGTGGTGAGCTGAAGCAAGGAGCTATGGAGAATGATTTGGAGTGGAAGGCAGCAGCAGGTTCCTGTGAGTTGAGAATGTGAGCTGGCTCTGTGGTAATTAATGTTAGCAGCCTGTGCTGGCTCACTAAGCAGCGTCTTGCACAGCTCTTGAACTGTGTCCTTACGTGGAGCTGTCTCCTTATGCGGAGACTATTTACAGGGGTTCCACAGAAGGACAAAGTCCAATCCACTTTCTAACCACCACCAAGCTCTTATATTTTAACATTGTATGTGGTTTGGTTTTTTAAGTTAAACAAGTTTAATTTAGAAAGTTATACATGTACTTAAACATCATGAATTATATTTACAAAACATCCTACCTTTATATCCAAAGTGATATCAAGAAATGCCTCATACGTATCCGAAACTGCTTTGCAATTCAAGCACTTCAGTGGAAGCAAAATATAAATGCTTAACAATACGTGGAGGAGACTAACTGTCCAAATTCAAGTTGTCGATAGATACTACTTTAGACAAACTGCAGACTGCTTTACTACCGACAAAAGACACAGATCAGTTCTAAGGACAGGAATATTTTTTAAAGTACCTCTTGATCTTAGAAATCCTCCAAATATTTGATGAATGATGGTGGTAGCTTGAGAAGATCTGTCCAATCTGGAAATAAATTATAATCAGACCTCAGAAGATTTAAGGCACACAGTTAACTCTTCAAAGAGTTTTATGAAAACCAAGGATGACGTAGACTTTCAGTTTTGATAGTAAATAAAGGACTACAAGGTGCTAGAGAACGTATAAAAGTGAATTTGTTTATGCTGACTTGGTGCTTCCATTCAAGCACGCTTCCTGCATAGCATCGACAGTATAGCGCAAGAACTCGTGTGCGTCTTCTTGACTGCCAAAATGGAAATGTTGTCCTATTCCTAAATAAGAAGATGATAGTATTTACCTCATTTAAAAATGAAATAATTCTCGTATTTCTAAAATCTCTCTTCTTTACAGTGTTAAAACCATTTATACACATCAAATAATTATTTGAAGATTACAAGATACTGAAAAAGAAACACATCTGAAGCCACTTACGACTGAGGTTATTGATAACACGCGTAGGCTCGATGGCATCAACAGTGCAACGCAGGGCCTGGTTAATGTGAGTCTCCATCGTGCACATCATGCAAAAATCTTGTTCACGACCTGAAGAGTGAAAGAAGAAAGCATCCCAGTCTAGCGAAACAGACATAACTACAAACAAACATATAAGTAACATTTAAACTATAGATACAATATCCACTCTCCTTGTCCCAACAGTCTCGTAACATTTCATTTCACACAACTTTATAGAATAAAAATATCCATTAAGCTTGTGTTCAAGTGCATTTTGTGATGAGAAATCTAAAAGACTACTGCAAAGTCACGTTTGTGAAGGCTGACAGGAATGTGAACTCCACAGGCTGCAAAATATATGAGGAAAGAATATTTGACATTGATGATACAGCATTAAGAGAATGTGGGTTATTTTCAGCACAGTGCTGTCAGGTGAGCTTCATGATACAGAGCTACGAGTCCTTTGGGAGAAAGGAAAAACTAAAGTAATGTATGTAATAGTACTTCTGCCCTCCTTTTTTCAACAGGATTCTTAACTGAAACAATTTCTATATACAGGAAGAAAACAGTTAAATTTCTAGGTATCGATACAAAGATACCAGCCTAAAAAGCATACACGTTTAGTACAACATTTAGTTTATAGTACAACATTTTATTTAGGACAAAATCAGTCTAGATTTTAATACAGTCCCACAAAAAAATCTAGTCATGTTCATAACAGCTCATATTGCTTTCTAGGTTTTGTTTTTGTTTGCTTCTTTTTTTTTTTAATTGGTTCAACAACGAACAGACCATTTATTGTAGTGCATTATGGAACCTAGGCTGTGAAGACTAAAGACCTATGATGCCAACATCCTAAATTTTATTGCCTTTCTAGCAGCAGGAAGCCCAAATAGCCCAAACGCCAAATGTTCATTAAATGCATTACTGTCCAATGCACTTCATTATTCCCATGAAGCAAGAAAAGATCCTTTTAAAAAAACAAACAAACAAACAAACAAAAAAACCACATGGTGCATTAAACGCACTCCATATGCTATTCTGAGCCCACTGCTAATACAATGCTCAAAGCCAGCTTCTACAGGTAAAATCAGGCAAGTAACTTTGTCTCACAGAATCACTGCTGTTCTTTCACCTTCAGAGCTATCCAACAGATTTAAAATACTGTTAGAAAGTACTCACATGACTGGCTGTGCTCAAGAGAAAGCATGTAATTGGCAAGTGGGGGGGTGTAGGTCAAACACTGTAGAGTAGCATTAAGAAAGCGTGTGTTGCCAAGATTGTACAGGCCAACTCCAACACTTTGTGTTTCTTGCCAATCCATACGTATCTTCTCAGGTGGAAAAAGAATCCTTTGTGGCGGAGCAAGTCCATCAGTAACAACTGCAAGAAAGTTATATTTAAAAAGAGATTTTGTTTGTTTGTTTCTAAGAAAGGCATTAGGTATATATAGGTATAGTAAATATATAAAGTATATATAGGTATAGTAAAAATACTATTCTGCGGGAGCACCTAGAGGAACTAGCTACAATCCAAAACAGAAAAACTTATTGCAGACAGCTTTAATACCGCCAAATTCAAATTGGCTGGTCAGCACAACGTTTTGGGAAAAAAAAGTTTAGTCAACCATTTTAATTTTTCTAAGGCAAGGCTAACTGCCATCCTGTTTTTAGTATCTAACGCCAAGTTCCTCTCCATCTATAATCTTTAACCTGATTACCTCAACTACTGCTTTTTTCCTTATTATAACTTAAACCACAAACTTAGACTTGAAAGAGAAAGGAGAAAAGACCTTGGTCTTTGTATCGACCAACGAGATAAGCCTTACACATTTTTAAGTTTATTTTTGACGATTGATTGATGCATTATCAGATATTAGGTACTCTGCAAGAGCAAATATTAACACTAGTAAGAATAAATCCGATCCACCACCTCTTATTCAAAATACATCAATTTCTAATTTGGAGATAACGTCTCCCTGACAAGGAAGTAGAAAAGCTGTAAATACCGATCTAGTTTCCTCTCCCGATGTTCCATATACATACCGATGCTGTTCCTACACCTACACTCTGAGCATAAATTTATGTTGACATGAGTATCGGGTGTTATTTCTCTCTCTGTTTGCCTTGAGAGACTCTCCTCCTGTCCACTGAAAAGTAAACTCAAGATTCCAGATCAGTTAAGACAGTTGCTATCCCCCCATTCAGAGTTCTGCAGCAGCACTGTTCAGATTTTCCAGCAGTCTCTTTACAAAATGACCACTTATAAGTGTACAAAAACACTTATCACCTAGCTTGTCAGTAGGTACACGTGTGGCCTCTCTTAAGCAGAATCAATCACAGCTTAAGATTTTATACAAGATCCCATTTTCAAGTTTGGGATTATTTCAGAAAGTCTTTTTTCCTAGAAACAGTACTACTAGTAACACTTTAACTGGTTTGCCAGCACAACCTTTACCCTGTTAGAAATGATGTTGACTTCTACCTTCATGTAGCATACATAGTGTCCTGAGTGACAGTTGATACCATGATGCACCAGCACCTCATATAAGGCGTAGATGAGTGGTTCTCCACTTGATTGAGACATGTAGTCTCGGAGGTCCAAATACTCAGGATATTTTACCTCCTAAAGAGAGACCAAGAAGATAGAAAAATTATATCAGAGTACTTCGTGGACTAGGCAGAGAAAAACACTTCCAAAAAACAGAGACTGGAATTATATGAATATATCTCTTGATTCACTAAAAATAAGTCTTCCCATAAGCAACGTTTAATACTAGAAGTTGCAGAGAACTGTTTTCTGAAGAATTAGCCTTCTCAGAGGAAAGTATATGCTTCTTGTCAAGCAGGAACTTTACTGATATTAAGAGAAAGAATAAGCCACAGTCGTTGGTCTACAATGGAATGGGCGAAAGTTGCGACAGGGGAGTTTTAGGTTGGATGTTAGGAAGTACTTCTTTACCGAAAGGGCTATTAAGCATTGGAATGGGCTGCCCAGGGAGGTGGTGGAGTCACCATCCCTGGAGGTCTTTAAAAGACGTTTAGATGTAGAGCTTAGCGATATGGTTTAGTGGAGTACTTAGTGTTAGGTCGGAGGTTGGACTCGATGATCTTGAGGTCTCTTCCAACCTAGAAATCTGTGATACCGTGATACTGTGATACAATTATTGTCTGAAAATATTAACAACTTTCAGCATTGGGGGATGTCCCATTACATGATGACAAAGTTGCATTACAGCGGTAAATATACCTTGTTGATCTTTCCACCTGTGAAATCTGCAAATTCTTTTCAGTGATATTGTGAGAACGTTGGAAGAACGGTGTATGGTAAATCTCTTGGATGCAGGAACCATCTTTTTACACCTTAAAAACAAGCAGAGACAAGTGTTTGAAAGCATCTTCTTTTTCGCCCCCAAAACAAACTCGTTTTAATGTCTCACGCATGCTTATGCTATTTGAATAATATTTACTTGCATAATATATATAATTCATGATGTTTAAGTACATGTATAACTTTCTAAATTAAACTTGTTTAACTTAAAAAACCAAACCACATACAATGTTAAAATATAAGAGCTTAAGAGAGCAGATGGAAGCATCTGCCTCGAGGGCAGGTGAGTTGGCAGAGTAAGGGAGCAGATGAGAGTACCTGTCCTAGCTGTGCTGTGGCTTTGGATGCTGCCGCGGCCTATGCTTTTCTTTTTCTTTCGCAGGTGCCTTGCACAGACTCAGAGGGGCCAAGCTGCACTCTGAAGAGCAGCACGAGAAGGGCAGGCTGGTCGTGAGTGGGGTTGGAGCGGAATGGCCAAGTTGCGCAAGGTGACTGCGAAGGGTATCCATTTTGCTTTTCAGGTGTCATGGCAGGCTCTACACAGAAGTGGCTGAGGATTTGAGAAGAGGTTACAGAGCATCAAGGAGCAGCACGTGCAGTGACGGTTTCCAAACGGTATGGTTGCTTTCTCTTCTGTTCATCAGGTGCCACAGGCAAGGTGGGCTGTGACGTTAGTCTTTAGAATCGGAGCTAAGCAGGTCACTAGAATGCCACAGGGCATCTGAGAAGGGTGTTTTAACAGAAAAAGCTTGTCTGGCATGGCAGTGCCTGATGGCAGCGTGTTTCCACAGGTGAAGAGGTGCCTGAAGCCCCATCCTGTCTAGCCTGCGCACACCTCGCTGAGAATGAAAGCCGCTTTCCAGTAATTCAGAAAGCCAAGTTACATCTCGGCCTCGAGCATCTGGGGCCTGTGCTTTTGGGCCTGTCTGTAGCATTTGGCACTTGCATTAATACTTTCTTGGCATATATTTAGGCTTTTGGGGCCAGTGTCTTGGGGGGGTGTGGAGCTGCTTGTACACCTTTGGGGCTTGCATCTGGGGGGGGGGGTTGGGAGTTGCTTGTACACCTTTGGGGACTGTGGCTGGGGGGGGGGGGGTCAGGGCCTGCATCTGGGGGGGTTGGAAGCTGCTCCTACAATGTAGGGATCTGTATCTGTGGGGGTTGGGAGCTGCTTGTACACAGTATGGGCTTGCGTTTGGGGGCAGGTGTTGGGAGCTGCTTGTACAATGTAGGGATCTGCATCTGGAGGGGGTTGGGAGCTGCTTGTACACCTTTGGGGCTTGCATCTGGAGGGGGTTGGGGCCTGCCTCTGGGGGGGGTGGTTGTGAGCTGCTTGTATACTGTAGGGGCCTGCTTGTACACCTTTGGTGGGGCCTGCGTCTGGGGGGGGGTGGGAGCTGCTTGTACACTGTTAGGGCCTGCCTTGCGGGGGGGGGTGGGAGCTGCTTGTACACTGTAGGGGTCTGGGTCTTGGGGGGTTGGGGCTGTTTGTACACCTTTGGGGTGTGCCTCTGGGGAGGGTGGGGAGTTGCTTGGACACCTTTGGGGCCTGTGTCTGGGG
>NW_028153610.1:0-2500 GCF_964211835.1 Anser anser | reverse complement strand
ATCTCTGGAATTTTGAATTTACAGTGACTTTACGCTCTTCTCTCTCGCTCCTCTAGGCGGTTTCATCTGTTACCAGAGCTCTAGAACTATTTGTGAAACCTGAAGAGCTGGATGGAGAGAATTGCTACAAATGTAGCGAGTAAGATTATTACTAATTATGTCTTAATACTAGATATTAGTTTTATGTATTGCATGACTTAGAGCATAAGTTATCTTTTAACTTCATTTAGAAATAAGGAGACGCAGCTTTGTTGTTGTTGTTGTTGTTGTTGTTGTTGCTTCATTTTGTAGTAGTGGTGAGCTGAAGCAAGGAGCTATGGAGAATGATTTGGAGTGGAAGGCAGCAGCAGGTTCCTGTGAGTTGAGAATGTGAGCTGGCTCTGTGGTAATTAATGTTAGCAGCCTGTGCTGGCTCACTAAGCAGCGTCTTGCACAGCTCTTGAACTGTGTCCTTACGTGGAGCTGTCTCCTTATGCGGAGACTATTTACAGGGGTTCCACAGAAGGACAAAGTCCAATCCACTTTCTAACCACCACCAAGCTCTTATATTTTAACATTGTATGTGGTTTGGTTTTTTAAGTTAAACAAGTTTAATTTAGAAAGTTATACATGTACTTAAACATCATGAATTATATTTACAAAACATCCTACCTTTATATCCAAAGTGATATCAAGAAATGCCTCATATGTATCCGAAACTGCTTTGCAATTCAAGCACTTCAGTGGAAGCAAAATATAAATGCTTAACAATACGTGGAGGAGACTAACTGTCCAAATTCAAGTTGTCGATAGATACTACTTTAGACAAACTGCAGACTGCTTTACTACCGACAAAAGACACAGATCAGTTCTAAGGACAGGAATATTTTTTAAAGTACCTCTTGATCTTAGAAATCCTCCAAATATTTGATGAATGATGGTGGTAGCTTGAGAAGATCTGTCCAATCTGGAAATAAATTATAATCAGACCTCAGAAGATTTAAGGCACACAGTTAACTCTTCAAAGAGTTTTATGAAAACCAAGGATGACGTAGACTTTCAGTTTTGATAGTAAATAAAGGACTACAAGGTGCTAGAGAACGTATAAAAGTGAATTTGTTTATGCTGACTTGGTGCTTCCATTCAAGCACGCTTCCTGCATAGCATCGACAGTATAGCGCAAGAACTCGTGTGCGTCTTCTTGACTGCCAAAACGGAAATGTTGTCCTATTGCTAAATAAGAAGATGATAGTATTTACCTCATTTAAAAATGAAATAATTCTCGTATTTCTAAAATCTCTCTTCTTTATAGTGTTAAAACCATTTATACACATCAAATAATTATTTGAAGATTACAAGATACTGAAAAAGAAACACATCTGAAGCCACTTACGACTGAGGTTATTGATAACACGCATAGGCTCGATGGCATCAACAGTGCAACGCAGGGCCTGGTTAATGTGAGTCTCCATCGTGCACATCATGCAAAAATCTTGTTCACGACCTGAAGAGTGAAAGAAGAAAGCATCCCAGTCTAGCGAAACAGACATAACTACAAACAAACATATAAGTAACATTTAAACTATAGATACAGTATCCACTCTCCTTGTCCCAACAGTCTCGTAACATTTCATTTCACACAACTTTATAGAATAAAAATATCCATTAAGCTTGTGTTCAAGTGCATTTTGTGATGAGAAATCTAAAAGACTACTGCAAAGTCACGTTTGTGAAGGCTGACAGGAATGTGAACTCCACAGGCTGCAAAATATATGAGGAAAGAATATTTGACATTGATGATACAGCATTAAGAGAATGTGGGTTATTTTCAGCACAGTGCTGTCAGGTGAGCTTCATGATACAGAGCTACGAGTCCTTTGGGAGAAAGGAAAAACTAAAGTAATGTATGTAATAGTACTTCTGCCCTCCTTTTTTCAACAGGATTCTTAACTGAAACAATTTCTATATACAGGAAGAAAACAGTTAAATTTCTAGGTATCGATACAAAGATACCAGCCTAAAAAGCATACACGTTTAGTACAACATTTAGTTTATAGTACAACATTTTATTTAGAACAAAATCAGTCTAGATTTTAATACAGTCCCACAAAAAAATCTAGTCATGTTCATAACAGCTCATATTGCTTTCTAGGTTTTGTTTTTGTTTGCTTCTGTTTTTTTTAATTGGTTCAACAACGAACAGACCATTTATTGTAGTGCATTATGGAACCTAGGCTGTGAAGACTAAAGACCTATGATGCCAACATCCTAAATTTTATTGCCTTTCTAGCAGCAGGAAGCCCAAATAGCCCAAATGCCAAATGTTCATTAAATGCATTCCTGTCCAATGCACTTCATTATTCCCATGAAGCAAGAAAAGATCCTTTTAAAAAAACAAACAAAAAACACACATGGTGCATTAAACGCACTCCATATGCTATTCTGAGCCCACTGCTAATACAATGCTCAAAGCCAGCTTCCACAGGTAAAATCAGGCAAGTAACTTTGTCTCACAGAATCA
>NW_028153611.1:0-15198 GCF_964211835.1 Anser anser | reverse complement strand
GGCCAGTTATAATCCACTGATAGATGTTTTGCCTTAAATTATTTTCTTGTCATTCACACACGTAAATTTGGTAACTGTATATATAGTGCATATTTGCACATCTGCACAGAAAGGCATGTATATTTTAAATAATGTGATGCTATTTAATGAGTAATATTTCCATGAAAAATTTGTAGTTTTTTTCTTCCTATCAAGTCTGATATAGGCTTTAATATTGAACCATGGCATCATTCTAATTTTCAGTAAAATGGATGACATTCCTGTTATTTTAAATCGCACAGTGTAAACAGTACACGTCAAAGAAACTTTGTGGACATTATCAATACAGCTCATTTAGTTAATAAATTTGTAAGAAATGGGGAAAACATTATTGTAGATGAAAACCGAGCTGGAGAGAAAGAACAATTCCAATCCAGTTCTGAAAATCAGAATCTTCTCTTGTGGATTTGACCAAGTGTCCTTGCAACCTGGAGGAGACGTTTATCAAATGTGCATACCTCCTGACAAGGAAAACTGTTTATATGTACATAAGATCCATTGCAGACCAGAGATCTGTCTCACCTGCAGCAGCACATTTCACAGCTTGTTGGCATATTGTGTGAAGAAATATCTCCTTCGGCGTGATTCTAATCCTGGCTGGTTTTACTTTTTTTTTTTTTTTTGCTTGTATTACATTAGCAAAGAATAATGTTTCATATTCATTATCTCCACATCACCTAGAATGCTATATACTGTTCATGTAATGTTTGATTTTTTTTTTCTCCCCTACTTTCCACCGCTCACTCATTAAAACTAGATTATGGTTACTTCTCATGTAGAAGACACGTTATATTGTTCCAACCTTTGCTGAGCCTTCCCTTGTTCTAGCCTAGAAATAGAGGCTAAGAAATCAAGTAATCTGTAATCAAGTTGATCTGTAATCAAGATGCAGGTGGGTCTATACAAGGACATTCAGTCGTGTTACTCCTTTCCTATATTACTTGCTTTTTGACTATTACCAAGCACTGAGCTGACCATCTATTAGGGCTCTGAAACCTCCTTCCTGAGTGGTAGTAGATAGTCTGGAAAATATTACTTTGTATGCAAAACTTGCTTGACTTTTTTTCCCAAGAGTGTTACTTTACATTTCTGCATATCAAATTTAATCTGCCATTTTATTGCCCAGTTACTCAATATCATGAGGTCTTTCTGGAGCTGACTTTACTTGTAACTATACTGAATAATTTACCTTTGATGCCTGCTTTGTCACCTTGCTCTTTGTCCCTTTTCAGCTGATTTCTGAAAAGTACTTGCCCTATCACAGAAATCAAAGAAACTCCATTCTTGACCCTCCTCCTGAAAAAATAAAATAAAACAAAATAAATAAAATAAAATAAAATAAAGTAAAATAAAGTAAAATAAAGTAAAATAAAGTAAAATAAAATGGTAACTTTTTTTTTCTCTTTGCTTCTTGCCTTTTCATCAGTAATTTAAACATTTCATGACTTCCCTTCCCATCCCACTCAATCTGACTTTCCCTGAGAATATCTGGGGAAAAATCTCGTTGAAAATCTGAAAGTCCAGGCAGTCTATAGCAACTGGATCTCACTTGTCCACGTTTGTAATATGTCATTCTAAGAGATTTGAATTACACATCTCTCTGCAAAAGATGTTGAGTTTTTCCTAAGAAATCAGTTATCCATTTGACAATTTATGCATGAATCCACTAATTATTTTCTTAATTTAATGTTCTGATGCAGAGTTGATAGCAACCTTGACTACTTTTTTTCCATTTGTGACCAAAATTTTGCAAGATATTTTATCATCTTCTATTTCTCACTGTAACTCTTAATGTCTGTAAACTGAAGAAGAAACACGAATTACATTCCAGATGGGCTCTGTCTAATATACCTCTAATAAGAATTTACATGACCAATTGAAAACATCAGTCATCCTTCTCTGTTGATGCTACACTGAGGTATGTATGTCGAAAAAAATGGTAAAATCAAAGGAGTGCTGGACATATTTCCTGTTCCACTGAGTATATCTAGGCTAGAAATCAAATATGTATTGCTGAGCTAGCCTTAAGAAATTAAATCAAAATGTTATTTGTATTTGACTCCATGAAATTTCCTTCCCAATTTAACATCTAAGCAGTAATACCTTCAATAGCCATACTTTTATGATTCAGTTGTTTTATTGGTTTTGATTGTGGGATTGGATTTCTTCAGGCAGAAAAGACCAAGTCCCAAGCCTGTCAGTGTTCAGAAGGAATTCGTATAATGCTCCCAATAATATGCTCTAACTTTTGGTTAACCCTGAAATGGTCAGGAAGTTGGACTAGATGATTTTTGATGGTGTCTTCCAACTGAACTATTCTATTCCACTCTACTTCTTCCCTATCCCATCCCATCCCATCCCATCCCATCCCATCCCATCCCATCCCATCCCATGCTATCCTATCCTATCCTATCCTATCCTATCCTATCTTATCCTATCCTATCCTATCCTATCCTATCCTATCCTATCCTATCCTATCCTATCCTATCCTATCCTATCCTATCCTATCCTCTATTCACTGTGCAGAAAGGATACTTGGTAGAAGGTGGAGGAAGAAAGGAAAATGGGGGATTATTTTCCACAGCCAGAGTCTGGGGGCCTGATCAGTGCAACAAGATGATTATTCATAGTCTGTTATTATCATTTTTCTGCTGCAATAATGGTAGCAGTGAATTCCCCTCCAATAACGGAGAATCCTTGACAGTATAGGTGCTGCACAATATGTCAAGAAACATGGTGCAGGCAGTGACCGTATGAGTTCAGCTTCGCTTTACCAGTGTCAATTCAGCATTTGCCATTCAAGCTGGCTCTACCAGAGTTATATCATATTATATCATATCTTATCATGTCACCGAATCCCCCAATCAAAGAATGGTTGAGGTTGGAAAGAACATCTGAAGGTCATCTGGTCCAACCCCACTTCTCCAGCTAGGCCAACTAGAGATATAGACATATATATCAATCATATATCATATCATATCATATCATATCATATTCATGTTTATAAACTAATTCTGGTAGGAATGAGTAGTGAACAGTTGTTCATCAACAATGCTTGACAAAAGCATTGAGCAAATGGAATACAAAATAACTTGTAAAGGCCTTGAGGTTTGAAGTTGTTGATACTCACCACTGTGATATTAAAGGTGATTTGAAGTACAAGCATGCAGGCAAGACCTTGAAAGTATGTAACCAGTATGTATGTAACCTTCCAGGTATGTTGAAGATGACAAAAAATCATGAAGTATTCTAGATGATTGTTGATATTTTAAAAATCTTAAACAAATATTTGTAACAAAGGAAATAGGATTTTTTAAATATATTTCAATGCTACAGCTGATCACCTAGGTTAGAAAGAGGGATGTTTCAACTTCAGCTGGGAGACTGCACTTTCAAAAACAAACAAACAAACAAAAACCAGCCAACCAACCAAACAAAAAACAACAGATAAAATGTTCAGGAGCAATTCTGGTATGCTCTGGTATTAATTTCAAGTAACCAAGCTAAGAACCTCAGTTTTTAGCATTAAATGTTGAAGAAACGGGAAAACTTAGTGGAATAAAGATGGTCACTGTATCACAGACTTCTATCAATGGGATAGCATTTGAAAATATTTTCTCCACCCATGTCTATGCTAGTCTCTTCTGGTTCAAATCCTCCTTTATTTCACTAACAACATGTCTTTTTAGCATATTTCCAAACCACTTTTTAATTATTTGTGGTTGCTACTACCTTCCATTTTCATTTAGTTCAGGTTACTTGACTTCTGGAAGAAAATCTATGTTTTCATCTGTTTTGGAACTCTGCATTAAAGGATGCAAATGTGAAAGGGGTAAATGTCAGGTTTATCAAAAAACACCTCCCTTTTCAATTGACTTGAAAAGCATGCCAAATATTTTCAGTATTTCTTGTCTTGCAATAAATCTACTCATCATTCATTTTTATAATTATGTATTATTTCAGTAAATTATGGCTTTTTTGTGTGTTTTTGAATCTTTCCAGATCAGGCGTGGAAAGCTGAGGGCTTAATGTGGATATGGCAAGCGGAAATTTCTGAGGAAAGCTATTACATTGTTTTCTTTAGGGCCATTGCTGTAGCCTCATATAGTGTGTATTTTCTGCTTGAACTTGTGGGAGAAGTCTGCCTACTTTGCCTTCCCCTTTCTACTTCATTTTGTGGTAAAAAGAATGAGAGAGAGAGAAAGCAGTTTCGTGGCTTCATTATTGCTGTTATTGACATTAAGTGTTTAAATGAAGTGCTGCCCCTTTTAAGATACCATTTTCAGCCACGTAAATACAGATGACCCTTGTATCATGTATAACCACTACAAAGAGTTCTCTCAAATGATTATTTAAAATAAATGTGTAATCTTCTAATAACTCTGAAGTTTATACATATAAGTAATTACTCTTGCATTAATCCAAATAATCCCTATCAAGGCTTGTTATTAATGCACAAATAAACATTGACAGAAGACTGATATGCATTGGTATCCATAGGCTAAACCTACAAGAACTTTGGCTATCTGCCATGAAACTCTTTACCAGTCTGGAATAATACATTGTAATCAGGTCTAATACATAGAGGAAAAATTAGATTTTTCAGAAGCAAAAGCAGTAGCCTGAATGTTTTTCTTTAAACGTGTGGTAAATTTCATTTTAAGGTACCAGAACCAGAGAAGGGCCGATTCTGGAAGACCTTGGTGATCCTTCCTATACTCACTAGTCTGATTTGCACATAGGCCTTTTGTATTGTTGCAATTAGTGACTTCTCTGGCATGTAGAAATTACTAGGATCAAAGAATATTTCTGACTCTCTAAAAACAGCAGTTACAGTGTTGTTGGTGGTGTTTTGTATTTTTTTTAACTCCTGAAGTGTTTCACACAAGGCTACATTGCTGACATAGAGAAACATTTGTCATGGAAAGCAAAACGTCATCTGCATAACTGAAAGACAGACATCATTTAGATCATAGGTCTTTCTTTTACTCTGGAACAAATGATAGGACAAGATCTTTAACCCCACTCGTGCCTGTATGAAACTATCTATGTTTATTTCTATAGATTCCTTGGGTTCCTCCTCATGGGGATGAGATGGTCCCAGTTTTAATTTGATCCAGAAGGATCCTAAATCTGCTAAATCACTTCAGTCATCAAGCTGTATCCACACCTACTGAAATGTTACAGAACTGCAAACACAGATTTATTGGATGCAGAGGCCTTTCTGAGTGTTGTGTCTCTCATCAGCCCATACCTGCAGAAGTTCATTCTCATGATGGAGCTGAGGACCTACTTGGCTTTGCCATTCAGTTGGGGGAGTATCTGCTTCAGTAGCTGCATACTCCCTTTCCAGAACACACATATTCAAAATAAATAATTTTAATGAACAAAGTATACTTCGTCCTCTAGAACATTTTACCCCAGTTCCGCATAGGAGTGACAGTGACAGAAATGGACCATTGCATGTCTAAGTGAGAGACTGTGCTCCTCTCTTGGCTGTTAATAGCTCCTAAATATGAAGCACCAGTGTGCGCAGTGGTAGAACCTCATCCCTCAGGGGGGTAAGTTGAGGATATTTTCCTTAGCTGACAAATTAGCTTTCAGGATGCTGTGAAATTAAATATCTCAAACCTTTCCCAGCAATTTGGCTATTTCTTAGAAGATTCTTTAGATATCTGACATACTGTGAATGGGATTTTGTAACAAAACTTTATCATTTGTTTTAATATGATAATAAAATATTTTCTCTCATTACTACTCAGCAACAGTATCTTCTCTTTATCCATCAATATTCAATAAAAAGAACTTTTAGCACTTATCACTCCCAAAATACACAACGTTTTGCTCTATACTACTAATCCAGATTTATTAATACATTTCTTCTTGAATATCCTGTCCCTCCCATGTGTTGGCAATGCATTGCAATGTTTAGGGAAATTCATACTTTCTGTGCCATAATTATTTGCATGAGTATTAGATCCATCTCTGAAAAATTCTTCTAGTAGTTTCCCTCTGGCTTGATATTTGCTTTCATTGACATCTGATTTTGCCTCTCTCTTATGGGTAGTTCTTTACTTCCTTTCAATTACTGAATTTATCCCCATTGTTTCTACCTGCTGAAGACTTACCATGTGTCAGCAGGTTTGATACCTTACAAAGGCCAGACAAAGTAGATATAATAGCTTTCCACTGTCTAGAAAATCAGAGTTTAAAATGTCTGTGATGATCTCTTCAATGAACCTCCATCACATATTTTATTTCCTCTTACTCTTTCCTTTTAATTATTCTCTTTTTATCAGCATCTGTTCTCTTATGTGTTGTTGGTAGTAAACCAATGGACTCATAGATGCCCTCATCTGTCACTTGTTCTAAAATGTACACACTAGTATTACAACACCCTGCTTACATGGTCCCAGTTCCTTACTTAATAGAAGTGCTAAAACTTTTTCCACTGGAACTGCGATTTCATTTTCAGTGTCATGGTCATTTCCATTTCTGTGGTCACCTTCCTGTGTAGTCTCTCATTTTCAACAATAACATATTTCTCAGAAAATTTGGCAAGATACCCAAGTTCACCTGAACCTCAAATGAATGATCTTTAAAAAAGTGATTTAATGCCTGACTTATTCTCACTTTCCAGTGAGAATGGTTGGTTAGGTCTTTGATCTTTTTTTTCCTGGGTGTTCTGTATGAATCTTTTGTCACTTGTTTTGTTTTGTTGTTATTGTTTTGTTTTCAAAAAAAAATTATTTCGGCTTGACTCTTGGCAATTATCACTTTATATTTATACTTTCCTACTTACAGCTCTCAGGTTTTTTTGGTTGGTTGGTTGGTTTGGTTTGGTTTTTGTGGTTATTGTTTTTGGTTTTTGTTGTTGTTGTTGTTTTATTGCTCTTTATTCTCCATCCTTGCAGCCTTTTACATCTACTCCCCCTTTTGTAAAGTGATTTTTATTTATCCATTTGGTCTCAAGATCTTGCTGCAAACATTTTCCCTCTGATAAGAATACAGACTTGGGACACCTTTTTTTGTACCTTTGATTTAAAGAAATTTAAAGCCTCCTCCATACCAAAGTCCCAGGTGTCTTCAGCTGAATAGTCTCAGGCTAGTAGCTTTGAAATATTTGTTTTTGAGTAGCCAAGATCTCCTTCTTTGTTTTCTTGAAGGTTTCTATCCTGTATTTCAGCTTTCCCTCCTTTTATGGAAAAAGAAGTTGCTTCACCATCCCCATGTCTCACCATACGCTCCTAGAACTGGATGTGTCTATCTTCCTCCAGGATGGAAATTTTTACTTCTGAGTTTAATTACAGGTAAGTCAACGTCATTCCCAGCCAGTGGTAAAATCCTAGTTCTGCTGGCATCACAGGAATTTAATAATTTCAGTTGATTTTCTTAGAGTGGTTATCTCACCTTAGTCTGCACAGAGTTAGAGTAGCAGAGAGTACTTTTCAATCTTCTGTTTTTAGCTTTATAGACAACAAACATACTAAATTTCAGGAAAGAAAAGAAAAGAAAAGAAAAGAAAAGAAAAGAAAAGAAAAGAAAAGAAAAGAAAAGAAAAGAAAAGAAAAGAAAAGAAAAGAAAAGAAAAGAAAAGAAAAGAAAAGAAAAGAAAAGAAAAGAAAAGAAAAGAAAAGAAAAGAAAAGAAAAGAAAAGAAAAGAAAAGAAAAGAAAAGAAAAGAAAAGAAAAGAAAAGAAAAGAAAAGAAAAGGAAAGAAAAGGAAAGAAAAGGAAAGAAAAGGAAAGAAAAGAAAAGGAAAGAAAAGGAAAGGAAAGGAAAGGAAAGGAAAGGAAAGGAAAGGAAAGGAAAGGAAAGGAAAGGAAAGGAAAGGAAAGGAAAGGAAAGGAAAGGAAAGGAAAGGAAAGGAAAGGAAAGGAAAGGAAAGGAAAGGAAAGGAAAGGAAAGGAAAGGAAAGGAAAGGAAAGGAAAGGAAAGGAAAGGAAAGGAAAGGAAAGGAAAGGAAAGGAAAGGAAAGGAAAGGAAAGGAAAGGAAAGGAAAGGAAAGGAAAGGAAAGGAAAGGAAAGGAAAGGAAAGGAAAGAAAAAAGAAAAAGAAAAAGAAAAAGAAAAAGAAAAAGAAAAAGAAAAAGAAAAAGAAAAAGAAAAAGAAAAAGAAAAAGAAAAAGAAAAAGAAAAAGAAAAAGAAAAAGAAAAAGAAAAAGAAAAAGAAAAAGAAAAAGAAAAAGAAAAAGAAAAAGAAAAAGAAAAAAAGAAAAACATTGGTGTAATGCAAATCATGATTCTTTATAGCTCCCAGGAATCCTTCCTTAGTGCTGGTAGGAAACAACATGTTCAAATTAAGAAATCTATTTATTGTACAGTGTGTGATGTTTAATGACTGATTTATAGCCAGCAAGAGGACAAGGGAAGTTTTGAAATGCATTGCCTTTCATCTATATTTATATAGAGAGATATATTTACACGCACACACATATATAACAGTGAGCGCTCATGTGCATAATGTATATATTCATGATGCAAGCCCCCTAAGAAGCAGGTTTAGGATATCATCTGCGTGCTTCTCCATACAAAGGGAAAAATCTGCAATTTAGAAACAAACGCTTGCAATAACAAAATGGTTTAGTTTTAGTTACAGGCCAGGCTTCAAATGTACCCCATCTAGGGCAGAGCCCATCTCTGAAGTGCACAGCCTGAGGTAAATTGATACATTCATCCCCAGTGCAGACTTCTTCCACACTGATTACTGGTCCCTGCTAACAGTGTTTGCAAGACGGCTTATCTATTCTCCTCTTCTATGAGAGACACTGTTCAAAGAGCCTGAAACACAGCTGCCCCTTTACAGGCTTTACCTACTTTTCAAAAGGAGGGGAGTCACGTGGTTGGGGGATGGATGCCTCTGCAATAGAAAATCTAAATTAATCTTCATAGAGAGTGGGGAGCCTTGTTTGGATCTATCAGAAAAGGAAAGCACTTGTAGGTGAAATCTTCTTAAGACCAAAGTGAAAACTTTCAGGCAACCCTGTGAAAATGCTGGGCCGCGAGGCTTCCTGGGCATTTCAAACAAAAGAAGTTAGCTTTCCAGATAAAAGGTTCCTGGCTTCAGTGCAAAAGTTTTCACCATGAAGAGGCAGTGCAATGCCAGAAGTCTGAAGGGGCTGGGAGTCTAGCAGCCCAGGCACGGGTTGCTGCCTCTCTCCTTCCTTGCCTCTTCCTTCAGAGAAGGAGCTGTAACACCAAATGCACATTTGCTTCAACCTAATAGGAAACAAAGACATGGACTTGAATATATCCTAACCTCCGTAGGCAACATTTCATTAACTTCCAGCTTTTGAATTATTATTTTGACCAGCTGGCCAAATACAAGGCTGGAGAAGATGCCAGCAGAGCACCTCTTTTGGTGTTTCTCAGCCCTGTGCCTCTTGCTAGCATGGGACATCTGTGCTGTGGCAGGAGGGAGAGGTGGCCAGTATCTAATGGATTAGGACATCTTGCAGACCAGCGCTGGTCTGGGAAGCACAGAGCTTGCCCATCTCACCCTGGCCAGTGCTACTCTGTGCCCCAACAAGGAGCAGTAAGAGATGAGTTGAAACCAACAGGGATGATCAATGGGGGCGAGAAAAAGTCAAGATAACAAAAAGAAAAGGTGGGTAAGAGGATACTGTGAAAGGGGGCAGCCTGCTCACACAAACAGGTAACCCAAAGGTGTCATTCAGCAGAGACCAACAACTTTTGACTTTTATTTTAATGAACTTTCACAGGAAGAAATACTTTTTTTTTTTTTTTCTTTCTGTGAGACTTGTGAGAGCACAGAGTTGTTTCCTCGCACATTGCTCTTGGTTTGTAGTCCAACCTGCTTGGCCCCTCCAACGGTGATAAAAGAGCGGAACCTTCTCTAAATCCTAAACTAATTTTCAGAGATATGACAACAAAGGTTTTTTGGTATCTGAAGTTCATGTAAAATGTAAAAAGCTACAGAACCAAGTTAACCACAGATTTTTAGTGCAAAATATACCAGAAATTTTCTGATAAAGTAAATCAGATCCTTTTGCTTTACCGTCACTACAAAATTTTCCTCAACCTGTGGGAGAAAAAAAATTACTGTATGATCAGTGAGCTCCGGGCAGCACTCAGCACTGGGCAAAAAATCTATTGGCTTATTCAAACTGACTCTTGTCTGTCCTTCTGGTTCTTGGGAAACTAGGATTACAAAGTGTAACATTACTCCAGACAAGCTCACGTAGCTGTTTCTTGGTTTAAAATATTATTTCGCTTGTACTCTGAGATCTGGAGTGTAAGTGGGCAAAACGGAGGTGAAGTACTCATAAGCCTGTGATAAATCTGTAAAAACAAGTCTGTGGCTCATCCTGCCACCTGCTATTTTGAAAGCAGTTTTGCATATCTGGAATCAAGTGTACTAGAGACATAGCTATCTACATTTCTAATAAGTGAACAGCATGTTAAGGGTCCTGTTTTTCTTTCAAAACACTTTTTGTGTACGTGTATGTGTAGAAGAGCTGATCCCAAACTACGGGGTTTCCCTATGCAAAGCTCTACACCTGAGGCAGTGACGGATGGTTTCCAGAACTGTGTTTTTTGTTTCAGAAGCCATTCTCTGGTGAGAAGGAAAACAGCAGCACTTACGATATTAGTGGGGACCATAGCTTAGCGTGCACCTTCCCCTGGGGATTTCCATGCTCCAGTTTTGCACTTCAGTAGGCCTTAGGCAGCAGAAATTGCATGCCTGTATCAGTTAGATTCTGTTTCTTCTTGAATTATGTGCAAGATATGCAACCCAACCCTCCTGTAAAAGACTTGCAACACGCAAGCTCACGTAGCCCCCCGATGCAAGGGAATTTGCTTTTATGGAGACTGGCCTAATGTGTGAAATCATGAAGTTAACCCCTGGGCATTAGTGTTGGGCCTTTGCCTTCACAGCTTAAGGCTGAAAACTCCCAACTGCTGGTCCCAAGTGCTCCTAAAGCCCAGTGGATATGGCTGCAAGTGAAGCAACTTCTCACCTCCAGATATATTTCATTTCCCCAAGCTTAATGCGGTAAAATACATCAGACAGAGGTCTCGCTGTGTCCTTGGAAGTGAGACCACCCAGGGGCACCTCTGTGAAGTTATTAGGAGTGAGTGTGATTTGAGCAGTTTAGTTACGAGGTCAAGGATTCTGGATTTTTTTTCCCCTTTTTCTTGCCTCTCTTCTTCCTTCCTCCCATCTCACAAGTGTGAAAAATTCCAGCTTGTTTCAAAGCTGAAATCCCACCTAGTGCACAAAGCAAAAGAGGAAAGTGTTTTAACAGCTCCACATAGTTCCATGACAGTGAACAAAAATGCTTACAAGTAGCAGCTTTATGTACAGCAATACCCTTTGATTTGTTTCAAGCACCTGTTATTTTAAAATTATTCCTTTAAGAAAAAAAAAAAGAAAAAAAAAAACCTTTATTTCTTCTGCCTGCAAGGACCACTGGGAGGGCTTATGAGTCACTGGCCGCAGAGATAGAAAGGGCAGGGGAAGTGGGCTGTTAACACCAGGCTCTCACCTGCTGTCAGACCGGGCTTAGTGCAGGAGAGGAGGGAAGGTTTGGATGGGGTCTGTCAGGCTTGGTCCCACGCCAAGGCAGGACGCAGTGTGATTGCTTCAAGGCATGTTCCTGCTGGCAGAGCTGGTATGAGCACTGCTGTTGACGCTGGAAACCTCTCCACTCCTCCTTCCCTTGCTCTCTTTCTCACTCTCCCTCTTTTTCTTTGTGTTCTGTCTTTTTCACTCTATTTTTGGCCTTTGCAGAGGGTGCAGCAGTGTGCACAGGATCCCTGATGGTAGATGCGGGGCCCAGTGCCTTTTCTCACTGGACACAATGGAAATCTTTCCTATGAATGTAAAGGGAACTGCACTGAACATAAATTATCCACCTTGGGGGATTAGCTATGGCGTTAAACGTAAGTAATGATCACAGGTAGGAAGTAAAAGAAATATTTTTGTAAGTAAGCTCTCTTCTGGAAAAGTTTTTTTTAAAAGCAATTAAGATAAATGAACGATTAATTCAAGTACTTTTTCAGAAGGTGAAGGATATTACTACTTTCTCCTGCACAGAATTTCATAGTATGGGAAGTTATCAAATGTGGCATTTACTGTATGGAGTCCAATTCCTTTTTTTTTTTTTTTCTAAACAGATGAATCACTGAATTCAATGATGCCCTTCCTGCCTCTCTTCTCCTACATGAGACTTGACCCAGCCTGTGGAAGTGATGAAAGGAAAGATTAATAAGTGGTAGAATGAAAGAAGAAAGGGAACAATTATATTATTTTAACTAACAAATCTCTCAACTACTTGAACCCACTGCTGTCTCTCACAAAATACTTTCTAAGTGACTTCTGCCCATTTCAACACTCAGTTTCTCTGTGAACAGCTCCCTCTGCACAGACCAGAAGTAGACTGTGTAGGGCTTGAATCTGCCCCTCCAGCCACATGGAGCACAGGGATTCATGGAGAAATCCCCTCAGAGTACGTGCTCTGTCAGGCTGCTCTCTAAGCCTCCTTCCATAATCCTACTTTCCTCCTTGCTATGTGATTCCTTGGCTCCCCTAAAGGCTGTGGGCACTGGCAATTGTGTGCTGATCCCTGATGATATTTTCTACTGGAAAAAGTCTGTGGCGTGTTGCTGCTGAGCCACAGTTCCATGTGAAGGGGCCAATTTCTTCTTTGGCCTGGCTTGTCCCCGGGACACATGCTGTCCAGAAAGAAAATGGAGAGGAGAAAAGGAAGGAGAAAGAGGTTTCTGCTCCCCCATCAGTGTAGAGAAGGGTAGAGGACAAGTTCCTGGGATTTTCAAAAGCAAATGTGTGTGTGTTTACATATATATATATATATATGCATATACATATACATATATATAGTATATATATAGTGTATATATATATATAAACACATATATTGCCTTAGAAATATATATATATATGTTCAAAATAAAAAGCTGCCTTTTCATCTTTAAATGTTGTTTTCTTTTATTAGCATGTGTCTCTGACATCCTGTATTGAACTTACTGCATTTTGCTCTTATTGCACAGAGTTCCCATGCCGTTTATGTTGGCTGACCAAACCTAGTGGAGTGCTGGTCATGAAGACATCCTGCTACCTCTGTTTTTCTGTCCATCATCTCCTGCCTCCCCATCTCCCATCCTCATGTTTGTCTCCATCACCTGTCCTGGCATCCCCAGGCCAGGAGCTCTCCTTCACAAACCATTCCTCAGGGTATGGACACTTTCGCCATCAGGAAGGACCCACCAAATTTGGAGACTCTGGGGCGCGAGCCCCAGATTTCCCCAAATTCCCCCCAAAGTTTCCTGAGTGCAGGAAGATCGCATGCATGGGCATGTCCTTGTGTAGCTATTAATGCCTTCTGGCAGATGTTAAGGCACTTGAAGAATTAAAATCCCCACAGACAGGAGATTCAGCCAGTCGTGTTTTCCTGCAGTATCATTGAAGGTGAGTGCCTGAGAGGAGGGTTGAATACTTTCCCCAAATAACATCTTGCTTGTAATGGGAACTTTGTCTGTTGTTCCTAAAACCACATACCTTCACATGCTGCAAAATGTTCACTTGTGGGTATGTCAGACAGTCTGCACATCAGGAGATTTCATTCTGTGGCAATTTTTTTTCCCCAGCTTTGACTCGTGTTTTTGTAGAGTGCAGATGAGCACTCTTTGCTCTGAGCCTTGTTTTGGATGCATGAAAAGCTGCACCTCCCCAACAGAGAATGGTGATCAGATTATACTATCATGCCTGCCTCAGCATTTGCAGTTCAGCTGCAGTGCAGAAGCTGCTAACTTGGACGTGTGCAACATATTTTCAATAAATGCGCATGTTTTGAGTCACAGTTGTTATTATGGTGTGCTTTCTGTGCTCTGATTCAAATGGGAGAGCAGCAACCAGGGTCTGGTCCAGCTGTGCTCTGCACAGCATTGAAGCATGGATGGCATTTCAAGCTCTGCACCTCACAGAAACCCACTTATTTTCTCCCCAGCTGCTCACTGTGCTGTATCTATTTCAAAAATCTTATTTGTAAGGGCAATTGACATTAAAAACCCCATTGATGAATTGCACCTGTACAGGAATTTCAGTGTGAAGCAACCAAAAAATTATTTTTCCCAGGAATCATCTTTAGCACAGAAATTGTTGATTAAATACTTTGGATATATTTTTATAGTGTTTGTTATACATTCCCTTGCCTCTGTCATATTTCCCTATGGTTTCCAGATGGCTGTCCACCTTTCTCCCCTCTTCCTCTTCTCTGTGCTTGAAATTCTGTTCCATGTCAAATTCACGCTAGAAAAATCCTGCACATCATCTGTAGATGAAAATGTATGGTTTCAGATTTTAATTAAGAAATAATTTCCAGTAAATGCTCTTCCAGTGAAGTCAAGTTTCACCAATTTATTTGCATGAGTATTTAAAAAATTTCATAAAAATATAATAAAATGAGAATATGCTGTTTTAGGCCGCAATTCAGCAATGTGCTTAAGCACGTACTTAAATTCATCCATTAACACATGTTTGAGTGCTGAATAAATCCCCTGTGGTATTTAAAGCTTGAAGCATGTTTAAGTACTTTTGTGATTTTAAATCTTGGCCCTCTTCAGTAGGAGGAAAAACATATCCCATACATTAGATAAAAACACTTTAATTTTCTTTGAAAAAAAAATATTAAAGGGTGTTGATGCTTATCATATGGTTGATGTTTTGGGGAGTGGCAAACTGGTTAAAACCAAGGTGATTAATGCCTGTTACTGAGTGATACAAAGATTGCCGATGACTTTCTGCCACACGACAGGCACCATCAGGAGACATCCACCACAATTTCATTCCTTACCTGGTGATGGAGGTCGAGCTCTGCAGGAGGCTCTGTAAGGACCAAATAACATCTCAAACCTACCAAAGCATTTTGGGCATCCTATGGCTGCCAACAGATTTTCATCTCCTGTTTTCATCTTCAGCTGTGAAGGGAAGAAAAGGGGAAGAGCATGCATGATTCTACAAGGTAACAAAATGAAATGAGGGCTCTGGTTTTAATGTAGACTACAGACAACATTGAACTCTATTCAGGCTGAAGGGTAACATCTCTTTGAAATGTGAAGTGCTCTTTCAGCTCAGCGTTCATACAAGTATATGATGAAAGTTTGATGAGAGATACGTG